>NC_136264.1:159618277-159633277 GCF_964187855.1 Myxine glutinosa | reverse complement strand
CCGGCTCGGTTACGCGCCATAGACCATGCGCTCCACGGGGTTACCACGAAGGGGCTCCTTGTCAGCTCCTCGTCAGGGGCGGAGCCAGTAACCCCCCACGCACCCAATGAGAAGCAACGTGCCGATTCCATCTGGGGCGGAGCTAACGAGCCGAGGGCGTGTCACTCCCCGCCGGATATACGCGGCCCCGCGCCGGATGTGACGTGAGATGCGCCCCCAGCCTGGAGAGAGAAGTCGCCACCCCTCGAGCGCTGCAATACCTCCACCGCATCTCTTAAACTGGACCGTACGTGATCCTGCCCTGAGCCCAGGTGCACCTGGAGCGATCGCTACCCGCCTGTCCTTTGCATCAAACCCCGTGTGAGTGAGCCTTGTCCCGTTTATCTGTCGTCTGTTGGGAATAATATAAGATTGTGTTTAAGTGCCCACCTTCCTATGTTTCCCTCTTGTCCCTGTAATCTAAACCTTCCGCATTATTGTAATAACAACCTTTGAGAACCGTATCCCTGGTGTCGTGTCGTATTAATTCCAGCCGTGTGTCTTCTTTTTCCTTCATTGGTCTAGCATAGCGCGATTAGTCAACGTTCGGGCACAATCGGGTAACTTGTGCAGACGTGGTCATACCATAAAACCGCTCGGTAAATAACATCCAAGCCACGTCTGTAACAATTGGTGTCGAGGAGTGGAATTCGAACCCGGGACTAAATTAGTTAGGCCCAAATTTTGGGAGGGAAAATCGATTCGGAGCGCGTTTCCCGCGCGAAATTATAACGGCGAAATTTCAATTTGTTTTACGAAAATAAAAAATAAAAACCGAATTTTGAAAGTCGCGCTATGGCGGATCAAGACAGCTGGGGTCCGGTAAAGGAGAGTGAGGTAGGGTCGATCCAGAACCAAAATGAGGGACAGGAGGAGAGCGAAGCAGTGAGGGCGGCAGGTTCGCAAAATAGCGCCGTCACGCACGAAGAAGCGGGCGCGCAAAATGGCGCCTCGCTGGTCACCGTGCCCGCGACCGAAGTAGCGCCGCTGGGAAGATTGGAACTTTTTTTTATACAAATGACGGCCCTTATGGAAAAGAATAGTGAGCGATTGGAAAACCAAATGGGGGTAATGAGGGACGAAGCGAGGGGTACCAGTGAGAAGTTAGACAATAATTTTGAGGAGTTAGACAAGAAAATTGGGAAGTTAGACAATAATTTTGAGGAGTTAGACAAGAAAATTGGGAAGTTAGACAATAATTTTGAGGGGTTAGACAACGGGATAAAAGAGGTGAAACATGGGTTAACGGGGGTAGAAAACAGAATGGCCGCTCAAGAGAATCAAATGGAAGGGATGAAAAAAGGGTTAGAGGGGTTAGAAAACAGTATGGAAGGCAAATTGAGGGACATGAGGGACCAAGCGGAAAGGGAAGTTAACCAAATGGGGCAGCAGATAGAGGGGGTCAGAATGGGGGTAGAAACCAAACTGGATGCTCACAGGGAGGAAATGGAGCAGATGAGGGTGGCATCTGGGCAGGAGATGCAAGTGATGGGAGAGGAGATCAGAAGAGGAGTGAGTGAGGAGGTCGGAGGAGTGCGCGAGGAGGTGAGGCACTGTGAGGAGCACATGGAAAAGGAGGTGAGAAAGGGGACTGTAAAATTGCAGGGGGGCATAGAGGTCCTGACGCAGGAGGTGGAGCAGCTGACGGTGGGACAGACGGAGTTAGTGGAGCAGGTTCAAAGGAACACTGCGGTATTAGGAGGTTTAAAAGCGACACAAAACGACATAAAAAACGACTTAATAGCGACAAAGAGGGAATGTCAGATGGTACGTGAGGGACTGACAACGAGGTTGGACGAGGTGATAGAGGTAATGGAGACGAAGGACCGGCAGGTGAGGACGCACATGGAAACGGTCAAGGTAGCCTTAGAGGATGAGCTTGAGGAGACGTACCGGGGAATAAAAGAGGTGAAGCACAAATTAGAAGAAGTGGAAGAAGGGATGAGCGAAATTAAGAAGCGACGGAGAGGGGATAAGAAAGAGATAAAGGAGGAAGTAAAAGAATTGGTCCAAAGTCTGTGTTTGGATCGTGATGATGTGCTCATTAACCGGATGAGGGATTCGCAGGTGATGGAGGAGAAGCGAAGAGGAAGAGGACCCGGTGTAAGTGGTGACCAATATGGTCGTGCGTATGATGCGCCAGGGGATTTAAGAAGCTTGGGGGTCGAGATGGACCCGGGTGTTCGTGAGAGGCCGTTGGTGAAGTGTGCGACAGGTCTGGTGTGCGAAAGAGGAGGTGTGCAAGAAAGTCCGACTCTGGGGTGTGTGAGGAAAAAGTGCGTGCCAAGGAGTGAGTGTGCTGGCGAGAGTGAGTCGGTCGTAGCGTGTGTGCGAGGGAGCACGTGGAAGCGCGGTGTGGTGAGTGTTGCAGAGGGTGTGACGGGAGAGTGTGCGCAGGAGTGTGCGCGAGAAAGGTGTGTGACGGACAGGTGCATGAGGAAAGAGTGCGCTGTCAGAAGTAAGGAAGAGTGTCCACCTGTGGTGAGTGTTACAGAGGGTGTAACGGGAGAGTGTGCGCGAGAAAGGTGTGTGACGGACAGGTGCATGGGGAAAGAGTGTGCTGTCAAGAGTAAGGGTGAGTGCGCTGTCAGGAATGGAGGTGAAAGTAGTGAGAGTGACATGGAGCGTGAGTTAGTTGTGACAGGTGAGCGAGGATGTACACCTGGGATGGAAGGATGCACACCTGGAATGGTAGCGCGTGAGTGGGAATGCACGCTGGAGTTGGTGGTGAGGCACGTGGTTGGGTGTGCGAATGAGAGCACACCTGTGATTGTCACAGAGGAGGTGACTGAGGAGGGGGCGCGAAGAGGTGTTTTGGTGAGGTGTGCGAGCAACGAATGTGTGCCAAGGTGTTCGGTGGTCAGGTGTGTGACCAAGGCTGTGAGTGGAATGGGTGTACCTGGGTGTGTAAGGAAAGGTACGAGGAGCATGGGCACGGCTGGATGTGTGAGCAAGGAACGGGCTGCGGGATGTAAGCATGCAGGTGAAGCATCGACGTTAGACGGGGTAGAGTTTAGAACGACTTATAGCCGAGTCAGGCCCTCGGTGCGTGCTGGGCCTCGCTTTGAACGGCCGCGTCCGTGCTCCACTAGGCGGAGCTGGCAGCCCGATAGGAAGGGTCGTTATGGCGACCGCGTTGTGTTGAGACGTGCCGGCAGGTCGAGATCGGGACATTGGATGGCTCCACGCCGAGGTGATGCGTGGGATCTCGGCCCGGGTAAGCCCCCGTCCCTGCACCGAGTGCCGGACGCATCCAGCCGCTGGCACAAAACAACCAGCATCCATTGTTTGGCTTTACGAAGCCGGGCTTTGGACAGGAATTGGCGCACCGAGAGGTATTAGTGAGTCGACTGGGTGATGAGGTTAGTGTTTTGGACCCAAAATTAGAGAAAAGCAAAATTTGATGATTGGCCAAGGATTGGCAGAGTGATGATTGGTAATGGTACAGTGATTGGCAGATGATTGGCAAATTTTTAATTTGTTGCAATTTGATGTGCAAAATTGGTAGTGAGAGACCCCCGATGTGGTGGGATGGCAAATCCACCATCTTTCCCATGTGGGGGGGCAAAGGAGCACTAGGTTTATGGGGTGTATGGCAGTGAAAACTAGCCCGGGTGGGTTAGGATATTGTGTGTAGGGATCTAGAAGATGACATTAGGTAACGTTAAGATTAGTTAGTGACTGATACCTGTAGTGGGGACGCAGGTAGATTAGTATGGATGATAATGACGAGGGAGCGCAATAGTTTAAAGGGACGACTGGGAAGCGCAAGTTTCAGAAGGGAGTAGTTAGCTGAGATGATGCCGTGTGTGTGAGAATTGAACAGGTGTGATTGCACAGGTGTGCAACTGGACAGGTGTGTGGAGCAGTGTATGAGTAGTGAGTGTGTGGATCAGCGCGAATGCGCTTGGGGAGAGAAGGGTGCAGGTGGCACCAGGTGTGAGAGCACAGGTGTGCAGGTACAGGTGTGTGGAGAGAGTTGGAGTGAGTGGTACGGAGTGGTGTGCATGGTGCGAAGGTGTGGATGGGGGAAGAGTGGACCCCTTTCACGAGTACCCGGGGCGGGTAGTGTAAGTGTTAGGTAGAGGGTGCAGGTAAATTGTGGTTGGATATTGGCATTTGTGGTGCGGTTGCAGAATGGTGTTGTGGATGGGTGCATTAGTGTTGTGGAAATGGCTGGGCGTGTAGCCTGTTAGTGTGTGTAGTTGGTTGGGCACTCCACCACTGTGAGGATGTCGGCCAGGTGAGGCCGCAGGTGGGCTCTGGGAGCCGGTAGTTGTGAGTGGGTGCCTGAGGATCCCGGGTGTGGATCGGGCAGCCCAGTGCCAGAGAGGGCACGGAGTGGGGAGAGAGCCAGAGGGCCTTCCCCTGGTAGTTAGGTTAGGGTAAGGAGCAGGTAAGCTCGGAGGCAACTGCAGTGGTGGAGGTGTGCAGGTGGGTAGACCCACTGGGAGAGGTACACGTCGCAGCCCAGAAATTGTACGAGGGCACCGGGAGATGAATCGGGGGAGTGAGACCCCAAATTGAAGAGCACCACAGTTTGGCCAATGGGAATTGGTTTTTAGAACCCATAGTGTAAGAGGGCCAATGGTTTGGCCGGAGGAAGACCCCGGGTAGTGTAAAGTTGTTAAAGTCATTTAGGAAATAGTTAGGATTGATGAACCTGTCGCACCATACGCAGCCACTTACCTGTGGTGATGATGATGACTCCACACCTGTGTTTTCTTTGTTTGTTGCAGGAAATGAGATTGCTGTGGATTTGTGAGACGCATCACGACGTGGATGAGACATTGGGGTGATTCCATCTCTCCCTCCTTAGGAGGGACTGATGATGAATTGGTGATGGCAAATTTTGATGTGCAGTTGGAGATGGCAAATTTTGATGAGAGTTGAAAATGGCAAATTTGATTGGTTAGGAGGGAGAGAAGACGAATTTGGTTTATGGGAGGAACGGGGAAGACAGTAGGGATGTTTGTCGATTTGTAAAGTAGATGTTTATGGGTAGTGTTGTGTTTTGTGGATGCAGTAAGGGGTAAGGGAGGGGCCATGTAGGTTACCTGGTGGGGGGGGGGCGTACGATAGGAACGTACCTGTCTCACCTGGTTCCCATGTGCCCCCAGTGTGCATCACCTTACATTGCGTGCATTTTTGCGCCCTTACCACCTTACTCACTTGTTTCTTCTTTTGTCTCCCACCTCCGAGGATCTGGCTTTGGGGTAGAGAGAGAGGAGAGAGAGGTGCTGGCTGCGCAGTTGTGGGCCTGCACTTTCGCTGTTTGCTGCCGGGATCGATACACCATATGGACCGCAATGTTTGTGGCCACCCACAATGGACCGCAGTTCGTTTGCGGCCAAGCACCACCCGGGGATGGACCTATGGGTCAACGTGGCACCTATGCCATACAGGTGAACCACTTTTAGTTACCACCAAGTGCACCACAAGAAGAGCAAGAGACACCTGCAGGGTTAGGGGTTGTCGAGTTTATTTTTATTCCAATGAACAATGGTGACTGCACCGATTGGCGGTGGGGTGGTGCTTTTGATGCTGGGACAGGGTGCTCTGCACGTTATTAAAGGCCGTCGGCCACAGAGCACTCGTGGGTTGGTGTATCGATGTTGGCAAGCGCGCTCTCTCTATGCATAACATCTGCATGTGTTCCTCCAAAAACAGGTCCTGGATCGTAGTGTAAATAGCAGCGTAGTCGTGTAAATAATGCTCCCTACCGGCTGTATGTGTAGTTTGCGAATTCTTTCCGGATTCGGTTATCCTGTGGGTGTGTTTCTGTGAGGAGAAGGGTGCAACGTCGCAGGGGGACATATTTACTCATTTGTGAATATCTGTAAAACTGTCGCACTCAGGGTAGAGTTAATAGTAGAGGGAACTACATTGCGTGCCACACTAAAGTAGGTAAAAATTTATCGGGTCGGGGCGCCCCGAGGGTAGAGAAGGGTGCAATGTTGCGAATATGGAATTTGGCCTCCATATCCGCTTGTAAATATTCCCCTATTTTCTCCAATACTCCCCAACTTTCCCCAATCCCCCATTCCCTAGTCCCATTGCATGTAAATAACAATCAGTAGAGCCGACCTTCCCCTTATTCCCCCATTAAATGTCGTGCCCAGGTCCACCGCACCACACGTAGCCAACTTTCGGACATCTTCCTAGTTATTCTTAATCTATGTCAGTTAAGGCCTCGTTTCCATTAATTATGACTCTTCGTTGCACCAGAATGTGATTATATGGCATCAGTAGTGAGTTTAGGACCTTTCCCATACCTCCTCCCATCTTCTTCCCCAAACAACAACAACAACAACAATTACAACAACAATTACAACTACAACTACGACTACAACAACAGAGGGGCGGGGAGTGTGCGTCCTCACACCGGCTCGGTTACGCGCCATAGACCATGCGCTCCACGGGGTTACCACGAAGGGGCTCCGTGTCAGCTCCTCGTCAGGGGCGGAGCCAGTAACCCCCCACGCACCCAATGAGAAGCAACGTGCCGATTCCATCTGGGGCGGAGCTAACGAGCCGAGGGCGTGTCACTCCCCGCCGGATATACGCGGCCCCGCGCCGGATGTGACGTGAGATGCGCCCCCAGCCTGGAGAGAGAAGTCGCCACCCCTCGAGCGCTGCAATACCTCCACCGCATCTCTTAAACTGGACCGTACGTGATCCTGCCCTGAGCCCAGGTGCACCTGGAGCGATCGCTACCCGCCTGTCCTTTGCATCAAACCCCGTGTGAGTGAGCCTTGTCCCGTTTATCTGTCGTCTGTTGGGAATAATATAAGATTGTGTTTAAGTGCCCACCTTCCTATGTTTCCCTCTTGTCCCTGTAATCTAAACCTTCCGCATTATTGTAATAACAACCTTTGAGAACCGTATCCCTGGTGTCGTGTCGTATTAATTCCAGCCGTGTGTCTTCTTTTTCCTTCATTGGTCTAGCATAGCGCGATTAGTCAACGTTCGGGCACAATCGGGTAACTTGTGCAGACGTGGTCATACCATAAAACCGCTCGGTAAATAACATCCAAGCCACGTCTGTAACAATATATATATATATCTCTCTCTATATATATATATATATATATATCTCTCTCTATATATATATATATATCTCTCTATATATATATATATATATATATATATATATATATATATATATATATATATATCTCTATATATATATATATATCTCTCTATATATATCTCTCTCTCTATATATATCTCTCTCTATATATCTCTCTCTATATATCTCTCTATATATATATCTCTCTATATATATCTCTCTCTATATATATATATCTCTCTATATATATATCTCTCTATATATATATATCTCTCTCTATATATCTCTCTCTATATATCTCTCTCTATATATCTCTCTATATATATATCTCTCTATATATATCTCTCTCTCTATATATATATCTCTCTATATATATCTCTCTCTATATATATATATCTCTCTATATATATATCTCTCTATATATATATATCTCTCTCTATATATCTCTCTCTATATATCTCTCTCTATATATCTCTCTCTATATATCTCTCTCTATATATCTCTCTCTATATATCTCTCTCTATATATCTCTCTCTATATATCTCTCTCTATATATCTCTCTCTATATATCTCTCTCTATATATCTCTCTCTATATATCTCTCTCTATATATCTCTCTCTATATATCTCTCTCTATATCTCTCTCTATATATCTCTCTCTATATATCTCTCTCTATATATCTCTCTCTATATATATCTCTCTCTATATATCTCTCTCTATATATATCTCTCTCTATATATCTCTCTCTATATATCTCTCTCTCTATATATCAGAATAGTGATGGCAATGTACAAAAGAGCACGCACAGCTGTAAGGACGAAGGACGGGAACAGTGGTGAGTTTGAGGTGAAGGTGGGAGTGCATCAGGGGTCGGTACTAAGTCCACTACTATTTGTAGCTGTGATGGAGGTGCTGGCTCAGACCGTAAAGGAGGGTTTACCGTGGGAGTTGTTGTATGCAGATGATCTGGTGTTGATTGCGGAAAGTATGGATGGACTGAAGGAAAAGATGAACAAGTGGAAGGAATGTATGGAGCCAAAGGTCTGAAGGTGAATATCGGAAAGACAAAGGTGATGGCAAGTGGTAAATCATGTAGTGAGGTGGAAAGAACTGGGAAGTGGCCCTGTGCTGTGTGTAGGAAGGGTGTCGGAGGGAACTCCATTCAGTGTACAATGTGCGCTGAGTGGGTTCATCAAAAATGTAGTGGTCTGAGAGGGTCATTAACCAGTGTGGCAGCTACATTCAAATGTAAGGTGTGCACAGAGGGAGCTGCAGATGGAGGAAATGTTGAGTTGGATCTTGGAGACGGCGTGAAGCTGGAAGGTGTGAAAACATTTTGCTACCTCGGAGACATGCTGAATGGAGAAGGTGGATCAGACTCGGCAACAGTTGCTCGAGTGAGATGTGCATGGAAGAAGTTTCGGGAACTGAGTGGCATGCTGATGAGGAGAAGAGTGTCGCTGAAGCTGAAGGGAAAGGTGTATGCTGCATGTGTGAGAAGTGTTATGATTTATGGGAGCGAGACATGGGTAATGAACGCAGAGCAGCAACGAAGGCTGGAAAGGGTGGAAATGCGAATGGTTCGATGGATGTGCGGAGTATCGTTGAGAGAGAGGAAGACAAATGATGAATTGCGAAAGATGATGGGAATATTGCCTGTGATTGATGCTGTGAAGAGGAACAGGTTGAGATGGTTTGGTCATGTATTGAGGAAGGATGAAAGTGACTGGTTGAGAAGAGTGATGGAAGTTAATGTAGAAGGAAGTAGAGGACGGGGAAGACCGAGAAAGACTTGGCTAAAGATGGTGGAAGAAGAAATGCGGGCAAGGGGGTTAACAAGGAGAGATGCAGAAAATAGGGCAAAATGGAGAAGATTGTCATGGGGACCGCAAGGCTAACCCCCGCTCTAGCAGGGAACATGGCCTTAAAATGCATGTTGTTGTTGTTGTTGTATATATCTCTCTCTATATATATATCTCTCTCTATATATCTCTCTCTATATATCTCTCTCTATATATCTCTCTCTATATATCTCTCTCTATATATCTCTATATCTCTCTCTCTCTATATATCTCTCTCTATATATCTCTCTCTATATATCTCTCTCTATATATCTCTCTCTATATATCTCTCTCTATATATCTCTCTCTATATATCTCTCTCTATATATCTCTCTCTATATATCTCTCTCTATATATCTCTCTCTATATATCTCTCTCTATATATCTCTCTCTATATATCTCTCTCTATATATCTCTCTCTATATATCTCTCTCTATATATCTCTCTCTATATATCTCTCTCTATATATCTCTCTCTATATATCTCTCTCTATATATCTCTCTCTATATCTCTCTCTCTATATCTCTCTCTCTATATCTCTCTCTCTATATCTCTCTCTCTATATCTCTCTCTCTATATCTCTCTCTCTATATCTCTCTCTCTATATCTCTCTCTCTATATCTCTCTCTCTATATCTCTCTCTCTATATCTCTCTCTCTATATCTCTCTCTATATATCTCTCTCTCTATATATCTCTCTATATATATATATATATCTCTCTATATATATATATATATCTCTCTATATATAATATATATCTCTCTCTATATATATCTCTCTCTATATATATATCTCTCTCTATATATATATATCTCTCTCTATATATATATCTCTCTCTATATATATATCTCTCTCTATATATATATATCTCTCTCTATATATATCTCTCTCTATATATATCTCTCTATATATATCTCTCTATATATCTCTCTCTATATATTATATATCTCTCTCCATATATATCTCTCTCCATATACATCTCTCTCGATATATCTCTCTCTATATATCTCTCTCTATATATCTCTCTCTATATATCTCTCTCTATATATCTCTCTCTATATATCTCTCTCTATATATCTCTCTCTATATATCTCTCTCTATATATCTCTCTCTCTCGCTATATATCTCTCTATATATCTCTCTATATATCTCTCTATATACAGTCACGTGAAAAAGTAAGTACACCCCATGTAAAGTTTCGACTTTTTCAAGATATTTCAACATACAGCTATTTGATCTTCATTTCAACAATATTGATAGATAAAGGGGATATAATATAACAAATATCATGAAACATTTACATTTTGTAGTCCATTATATAATTTAAATAAACATAAATGCAAATTTCGCACGTGGAAAAAGTACACACTTGGCTCTAATAGGTGGTATTGCCCCCTTTGGCAGAAACAACCTCAAGCAGGCGTTTCTTATAACTGTCGACCAGTCTCTGACATCGACTGGGAGAATTTTTTGCCCACTCCTCCGTGCAGAATTATTTCAGCTGTGCGATCTTTGAGGGGTTTCTCGCATGCACAGCTCGTTTCAAATCCCCCCACAACATCTCGATGGGATTTAGATCCGGGCTTTGACTTGGCCAGTCCAGAACCCTCCATTTCTTTCTTTTCAGCCATTCCTTGGTGGATTTACTGGTATGTTTATGGTCATTGTCATGTTGCAAGGTCCACCTTCGGTTGAGCTTCAACTTTCCGACAGATGGCCTCACATTATCCTCAAGCACCCTCTGGTACAATGAAGAATTCATCGTGGATTCTATGATGGTGAGCTGCCCAGGCCCTGATGCAGCAAAGCTGCCCCAAACCATAATATTTCCACCACCATGCTTTACAGTTGGTATCAGGTTCTTGTGGTCAAATGCTGTCTTTGGTTTTCGCCAAACATGTCTTCTGGTACTGTGTCCAAATAGCTCTACCTTTAACTCATGTGTCCAGAGCACATTGTTCCAGAAGTGCTGGTCTTTGCCTAGGTGTTCATTGGCAAACTTTAGTCTTGCCCTGATGTTCTTTCTGGGCAGCAAAGGTTTCCTCCTGGCACACCTCCCATGTAGTTCAAATTTGTGCAGCCTCTTTCTAATGGTAGACTCATGCACTTTGACATCAACAGTGGCAAGAGCTACCTGTATGTCCCATGATGACATTCTGGGGTTCTGAGACTTCTTTCAGCATCTTGCGGTCTGCTCTCGGGCTGAACTTGCTGGGGCAGCCTGGCCTGAACAAGTTGGCAGTTGTTTGGAATCTTCTCCACTTGTAGATGATCTTCCCGACAGTCGAATGATTGATTTCAAATTGTTTGGAGATCTTTTTAAAACCATTCCCAGACTCGTAGGCATCTATAACCTTCTTTCTGAAGGCCTCAGAGAGCTCTTTTGATCTAGGCATAGTGACGCCGCACACTTCAACAACAAAGAGCAAACCAAACTAAATGTCTAAGGTTTAAATAAGACAGGTTCCTCCAAGATCCTCTCTAACGATGTTCTAAACATTTGCACCTGAGCTGGTGCACCTGATTCTAATTTTAGGTATTTGAAGTAGTGATAAATGTCGGGGTGTACTTACTTTTTCCACATGCGAAATTTTCATTTATGTTTATTTAAATTATACAAGCGTTAGGCCTAGGTCCCCCGTCGGGGAAGTGATGTGAGTTGACAAAGTGGAACACGCAGAAAACATGCTATGATATTTCGCTCACAAGGGTCAGACAAACATGGAGGTGACCATCTTGGATTTTGACGTGGCGACCAAATTTTCAATAGCATTCTTCCTTATGCCTAGATACACCCACACACCAGAAGGTACTTCGCTTATTTTTCAAGATATTTCGCTCACAAGGTTCAGACATATATATGGTGGTGGTCGTCCTGGATTTTGACGTGGCGACCCACTTTACAATAGCGGTCTTCCTTATGCCGAGATACACCCACACACCAAATTAGAAGTTGGTACTTCGCTTATCTTTAAAGATATTCTTCTCACAAGATTCAGACATACATGGCGGCGGCCATCTTGGATTTTGACGTGGCGACCCGATTTTAAACAGCGTTCTTCCTTTTGCCGAGATACACCCACACACCAGATTAGACGTTGGTACTTCGCTTGTTTTTCAAGATATTTCGCTCACAAGTTTCAGACATATATATGGTGGCGGCCATCTTGGATTTTGACGTGGCGACCCAATTTTCAATAGCCTTCTTCCTTATGGCGAGATACACCCACACACCAAATTAGAAGTTGGAACTTCGCTTATTTTTCAAGATATTCATCTCAAGTGTCAGACATACATCGTGGCGGCCATCTTGGATTTTGACGTGGCGACCCAATTTTCAATAGCGTTCATCCTTATGCCGAGATACACCCACACACCAGATTAGAAGTTGGTATTTCGCTTATTTTTCAAGATATTCATCTCACAAGGTTCAGACATACATGGCGGTGGCCATCTTGGATTTTGACGTGGCGACCCAATTTTCAAGAGCGTTCTTCCTTATGCCTAGATACACCCACACACCAGAATAGAAGTTGGTACTTCGCTTATTTTTCAAGATATGCAGGTTACAAGGTTCAGACATACATGGCATCAGACATACATGGCGGCGGCCATCTTGGATTTTGACGTGGCGACCCAATTTTCAATAGCGTTCGTCCTTATGCCGAGGTACACCCACACACCAAATTAGAAGTTGGTACTTCGCTTATTTTTCAAGATATTCATCTCACAAGGTTCAGACATAAATGGCGGCGGCCATCTTGGCTTTTGACGTGGCGACCCGATTTTAAACAGCATTGTTCCTTGTGCCTAGATACACCCACACACCAGATTAGACGTTGTAGTTCGCTTATTTGTCGAGATATTTCGCTCACAGTTTTCAGACATATATATGGTGGCGGCCATCTTGTATTTTGACGTGGCGACCTAATTTTCAATAGCCTTCGTCCTTATGCCGAGGTACACCCACACACCAAATTAGAAGTTGGTACTTCGCTTATTTTTCAAGATATTCATCTCACAAGGTTCAGACATACATGGCGGCGGCCATCTTGGATTTTGACGTGGCGACCCAATTTTCAATAGCCTTCTTCCTTTTGCCTAGATACACCCACACACCAGATTAGAAGTTGGTACTTCGCTTATTTTTCAAGATATGCAGGTTACAAGGTTCAGACATACAAGGCATCAGGCATACATGGCGGCGGCCATCTTGGATTTTGACGTGGCGACCCAATTTTAAACAGCGTTCTTGCTTGTGCCGAGATACACCCACACACCAGATTAGAAGTTGGTACTTTGCTTATTTTTCAACATATTTCGCTCACAAGGTTCAGACATATATATGCTGGCGGCCATCTTGCATTTTGACGTGGCGACCCAATTTTCAATAATGTTCTTCCTTATGCCGAGATACACCCACACACCAATTTTCAATTGGTGTGTGGGAGTATCTGGGTGTATCTGTGTGGGTGTAGCGGCGACCCAATTTTCAATAATGTTCTTCCTTATGCCGAGATACACCCACACACCAAATTAGAAGTTGGTACTTTGCTTATTTTTCAAGATATTCATCTCACAAGTTTCAGACATAAATGGCGGCGGCCATCTTGGCTTTTGACGTGGCGACCCGATTTTAAACAGCGTTCTTCCTTGTGCCTAGATACACCCACACACCAGATTAGACGTTGGTACTTCGCTTATTTTTCGAGATATTTTCGCTCACAAGTTTCAGACATATATATATGGTGTCGGCCATCTTGGATTTTAACGTGGCGACCCAATTTTCAATAGCGTTCGTCCTTATGCCGAGGTACACCCACACACCAAATTAGAAGTTGGTACTTCGCTTATTTTTCAAGATATGCAGGTTACAAGGTTCAGACATACATGGCATCAGACATACATGGCGGCGGCCGTCTTGGAATTTGACGTAGGTTGCACCCACACACCAAATTCGAATGCGGTCCTTCGCTTACGCACGCACGCATGCACGCATGCACGCACGCGCACCGCACACACGCACGCACGGACGGGAAAGCCATAGTCCCCCTTTCGCTCCGCTGAGTGACGGAGGACAACAATGGACTACAAAATGTAAATGTTTCATGATATTTGTTATATTATATCACCTTTATCTTTCAATATTGTTGAAATGAAGATCAAATAGCTGTATGTTGAAATATGTTGAAAAAGTCAAAACTTTACATGGGGTGTAATTACTTTTTCACATGACTGTATCTCTCCATATATATATATCTCTCTATATATATATATCTGTCTCGATATATATCTGTCTATATATATATATCTGTCTCTATATATATATCTGTCTCTCTATATATCTGTCTCTACCCTGGTTAGAATAGGTACACCGTATCCCTGCGTGTCGTCAGAAGCGACTAAGAGGGTTGGCGTCAGGAAGGGCATCCGGCCATAAATACATTGCCTCAAAAAGAGAACCATGACAATTACAACTACATATGGGCAGGGTACAGCCCGAAGTGGAGATCGGTTTCTGAGGTTTGGGACCTGGGAATGTACGGACAATGACAGGGAGATCAGGAGAAGTGGTGGAAGTATTGATCAGAAGAAGAGTGGACATATGTTGTGTGCAAGAGACGAGATGGAAGGGAAGTGGTGTGAGAATGGTGAAGGGTAGGCAGGGACAGAAATACAAGTTTATGTGGCAAGGGTGCCCGGAGGGCGTGAATGGTGTTGGTGTCCTGTTTTCTGAGGAGATTGTAGACAGTGTGGTGAGTGTGACTAGAGTGAGTGATAGGTTGATGATGGTGAAAATGACGATTGGAAAGCTCTTGGTGAACGTCATCTCGGGATATGGTCCGCAGGTTGGTCGGAGCGATGAAGAGAAGGACAAGTTCTGGTGTGCGATAGAGAAGCTGATGGAAAACGTGAAAGATGAGGAAGTTGTTGTGGTAGGAGAAGACCTAAATGGACATGTGGGAAGGAGTATGGACGGTTTTGAGGGAGTTCATGGGGGTTACGGATATGGTGTGAGAAATGGAGAAGGTGAAAGGATTTTGGAGT
>NC_136264.1:159418277-159613277 GCF_964187855.1 Myxine glutinosa | reverse complement strand
CTGTTTATCTGTCGTCTGTCAGGGAATAAGATAAGTGTGTCTAAGTGCCTGTCTTTCTATGCTGTCCCTCTCATTCCTGTAATCTAACCTTCCACCCTAATATAACCTCCTCCGGAGGTCTTGAGAACTGAACCCTTGGTGTCGTGTCATTTTAGTCCCAGCCGTTGTGTCCTTTTCCTTCATTGATTCAGCGTAGCGCGACTCGGCAACGTTCGAGTATAATCGGGTAAACGTGCAGGCGCGGTCATACCAAACCGCTCGGTGAACCAACATCCACCACCGCGTCTGTAACAATTGGTGTCGAGGAGTGGAATTCGGACCCGGGACTAAATTTATTAGGCCCAAATTTTGGAACACCAATTGTACCACTAGGGTAACAATTGGTGTTGGAGAGGTAGAATTCGACCCGGAGCGCGTTTCCCGCTCGAAATTATAACGGCGAAATTTGAATTTGTTTTACGAAAATAAAAACCCGAATTTTGAAAGTCGCGCTATGGCGGATCAAGACAGCTGGGGTCCGGTAGGGGAGAGTGAGGCAGGGTCGGTCCAGGACCAAATTGAGGGACAGGAGGAGAGCGAAGCAGCGAGGGTAGCAGACGCACAAAATAGCGTCGTTGTGCCCGACATTGCGGGAGCGCAAAATGGCGCCTCGCTGGTCACCGCGCCCGCGACCGTGGCAGCGCCCCTGGTGGATTTGAACCTTTTTTTTATACAAATGAAGGCCCTTATGGCCCAGAATAGCGAGGAAATGAGGGAGGAAATGAGGGCTCAGAGTGAGCGAATGGGAAACCAAATGGGGATAATGGGAAACCAAATGGGGATAATGGGAAACCAAATGGGGGTAATGAGGGACGAAGCGAGGGGTACCGGTGAGGGGTTAGACAATAATTTTAAGGAGTTAGACAAGAAATTTGGGAAGTTAGACAATAATTTTGAGGGGTTAGACAATAATTTTAAGGAGTTAGACAAGAAATTTGGGAAGTTAGACAATAATTTTGAGTGGTTAGACAACGGGATAAAAGAGGTGAGAAATGGGTTAACGGGGGTAGAAAATAGAATGGCTGCCCAGGAGAATCAAATGGAAGGGATGCAAAAGGGGTTAGAGGGGTTAGAAAACAGGATGGAAGGCAAATTGAGGGACATGAGGGACCAAGCGGAAAGGGAAGTTAACCAAATGGGGCAGCAGATAGAGGGGGTCAGAATGGGGGTAGAAACCAAACTGGATGCTCACAGGGAGGAAATGGAGCAGATGAGGGTGGCATCTGGGCAGGAGATGCAAGTGATGGGAGAGGAGATCAGAAGAGGTGTGAGTGAGGAGGTCGGAGGAGTGCGCGAGGAGGTGAGGCACTGTAAGGAGCACATGGAGAAGGAGGTGAGAAAGGGGACTGTAAAGTTACAAGGGGGCATAGAGGACCTGACGCAGGAGGTGGAACAGCTGACGGAGGGACAAAAAGGACTAACGGAGCAGGTTCAAAGGAACACTGTGGTATTAGGAGGTTTAAAAGCGACACAAAATGACCTAAAAAATGACTTGGTAGCGACGAAGAGGGAATGTCAGATGGTACGTGAGGGACTGACAACGAGGTTGGACGAGGTGAGAGAGGTAATGGAGACGAAGGACCGGCAGGTGAGGACGCACATGGAAACGGTCAAGGTAGCCTTGGAGGACGAGCTTGAGGAGACGTACCGGGGAATAAAAGAGGTGAAGCACAAATTAGAAGAAGTGGAAGAAGGGATGAGCGAAATTAAGAAGCGACGGAGAGGGGATAAGAAAGAGATAAAAGAGGAGATAAAAGAATTGGTCCGAAGTCTGTGTTCGGATCGTGATGATGTGCTCATTAACCGGAGGGATTCGCAGGTGATGGAGGAGAAGCGAAGAGGAAGAGGACCCGGTGTAAGTGGTGACCAATATGGTCGTGCGTATGATGCGCCAGGGGATTTAAGAAGCTTGGGGGTCGAGATTGACCCGGGTGTTCGTGAGAGGCCGTTGGTGAAGTGTGCGATAGGTCTGGTGTGCGAAAAAGGAGGTGTGCAAGAAAGTCCGACTCTGGGGTGTGTGAGGAAAAAGTGCGTGCCAAGGAGTGAGGGTGCTGGCGAGAGTGAGTCGGTCGTAGCGCGTGTGCGAGGGAGCACATGGAAGCGCGGTGTGGTAAGTGTTACAGAGGGTGTGACGGGAGAGTGTGCGTGAGAAAGGTGTGCGCGAGAAAGGTGTGTGACGGACGGGTGCATGAGGAAAGAGTGCGCTGTCAAAGGCAAGGAAGAATGCACACCTGTGGTGAGTGTTACAGAGGGTGTAACGGGAGAGTGTGCGCGAGAAAGGTGTGTGACGGACAGGTGCATGAGGAAAGAGTGCGCTGTCAAGAGTAAGGGTGGGTGCGCTGTTAAGAATGGAGGTGAGAGTAGTGAGAGTGACAAGGAGAGTGAGTTGGTTGTGACAGGTGAGCGAGGATGTACACCTGGGATGGAAGGATGCACACCTGGAATGGTAGAGCGTGAGTGGGAATGCACGCTGGAATTGGTAGTGAGGCACGTGGTTGGGTGTGCGAATGAGGGCACACCTGTGATTGTCACAGAGGAGGTGACCGAGGAGGGGGCGCGAAGAGGTGTATTGGTGAGGTGTGCGAGCAACGAATGTGTGCCAAAGTGTTCGGTGGTCAGGTGTGTGACCAAGGCTGTGAGTGGAATGGGTGTACCTGGGTGTGTAAGGAAAGGTACGAGGAGCATGGGCACGGCTGGATGTGTGAGCAAGGAACGGGCTGCGGGGTGTAAGCGTCCAGGTGAAGCATCGACGTTAGACGGGGTAGAGTTTAGAACGACTTATAGCCGAATCGGGCCCTCGGTGCGTGCTGGGCCTCGCTTTGAACGGCCGCGTCCGTGCTCCACTAGGCGGAGCGGGCAGCCCGATAGAAAGGGTCGTCATGGGGACCACTTTTTGTTGAGGCAGTCCGGCAGGTCGAGATCGGGACATTGGATGGCTCCACGCCGAGATGGTGCGTGGGATCTCGGCCCGGGTAAGCCCCCGTCCCTGCACCGAGTGCCGGACGTGTCCAGCCGCTGGCACCAAACAACCCGCATTCATGGCTTGGCTTTACGAAGCCGGGTTTTGGACAGGAATTGGCGCACCGAGAGGCATTAGTGAGTAGACTGGGTGATGAGGTTAGTGTTTTGGACCCAAAATTAGAGAAAAACAAATTTTGATGATTGGCAAGGGATTGGCAGTAATGATTGGCAGATGATGGGTAGAGATTGGCAAATTTTTGATTTGTTGAAATTTGATGTGCAAAATTGGTAGTGAGCGATGGGCCCAGTGGGTAAGGGTGGCATCCCTGCCACCCTTCCCATAGTGGGGGCAAAGGAGCTATAGTTTATGGGGTGTATGGCAGTGAAAACTAGCCCGGGTGGGTTAGGTTATATGGATAGGGCCCTAGAAGATGACATTAGGTGACGTTAAGTTTAGTTAGTGACTGATACCTGTAGTGGGGACGCAGGTAGATTAGTGTGGATGATAATGACGTGGGAGCGCAATAGTTTAAAGGGACGACTGGGAAGCGCAAGTTTCAGAGGGGAGTAGTTAGCTGAGATGATGCCGTGTGTGTGAGAATCGAACAGGTGTGATTGCACAGGTGTGCAACTGGACAGGTGTGTGGAGCAGTGTGTGAGTAATGAGTGTTGTGGATCAGCGCGAATGCGCTTGGGGAGAGAAGGGTGCAGGTGGCACCAGGTGTGAGCACAGGTGTGGAAGTACAGGTGTGTGGGGAGAGTTGGAGTAAGTGGTACGGAGTGGTGTGCATGGTGCAAAGGTGTGGATGGGGGAAGAGTGGACCCCTTTCACGAGTACCCGGGGCGGGTAGTGTAAGTGTTCGGTAGAGGGTATAGGTAAATTGTGGTTGGATATTGGCATCTGTGGTGCGGGTGACAGAATGGTATTTGGATGGGTGCATTAGTGTTGTGGAAATGGCTGGGCGTGTAGCCTGTTAGTGTGTGTAGTTGGTTGGGCACTCCACCACTGTGAGGATGTCGGCCAGGTGAGGCCGCAGGTGGGCTCTGGGAGCCGGTAGTTGTGAGTGGGTGCCTGAGGATCCCGGGTGTGGATCGGGCAGCCCAGTGCCAGAGAGGGCACCGAGTGGGGAGAGCGCCAGAGGGCCTTCCCCAGGTAGTTAGGTTAGGGTAAGGAGCAGGTAAGCTCGGAGGCAACTGCAGTGGTGGGGGTGTGCAGGTGGGTAGACCCACTGGGAGAGGTACACGCCACAGCCCAGAAATTGTGCGAGGGCACCGGGAGATGAATCGGGGGAGTGAGACCCCAAATTGAAAAGCACCACAGTTTGGCCAATGGGAATTGGTTTTTAGAACCCATAGTGTAAGAGGGCCAATGGTTTGGCCGGAGAAAGACCCCGGGTAGTGTAAAGTTGTTAAAGTCATTTAGGAGATAGTTAGGATTGATGAACCTGTCGCACCATACGCAGCCACTTACCTGTGGTGATGATGATGACTCCACACCTGTGTTTTCTTTGTTCTGTGTGCAGGAACTAAGGACTGCTGTTGGATTTGTGAGACGCATCACGACGTGGATGAGACATTGGGGTGATTCCATCTCTCCCTCCCTAGGAGGGACTGATGATGAATTGGTAATGGCAAATTATGATGTTGAGTTGGAGATGGCAAATTTTGATGAAAGTTGAAAATGGCAAATTTGATTGGTTAGGAGGGAGAGAAGACGAATTTGGTTTATGGGAGGAACGGGGAAGACAGTAGGGATGTTTGTTGATTTGTAAAATAGATGTTTATGGGTAGTGTTGTGTTTTGTGGATACAGTAAGGGGTAAGGGAGGGGCCATGTAGGTTACCTGGTGGGGGGGGGGGGGGCGTACGGTAGGAACGTACCTGTCTCACCTGGTTCCCATGTGCCCCCAGTGTGCATTACCTTGCATTGCGTGCACTTTTGCGCCCTTACCACCTTACTCACTTGTCTGCTTCTTTTGTCTCCCACCTCCGAGGATCTGGTTTTGGGGCAGAGAGAGAGGAGAGAGAGAGGTGCTGGATCCGCAGTTGTGGGCCTGCACTTTCGCTGCTTGCTGCCTGGATCGATACACCATATGGACCGCAATGTTTGTGGCCACCCACAATGGACCGCAGTTCTTTTGCGGCCAAGCACCACCCGTGGAAGGACCTATGGGTCAACGTGGCACCTATGCCAAACAGGTGAACCACTAATAGTTGGCCCCCTGACGGCCACAATACAGAAATGGACGCGGTTGGCGCCTTTCTTTATTTTGTTTGAAAGAGGCAAGAACACCAAGTGCACCACACGAAGGCAAGACCAGCGGCAGAACATCGGCCGGCTGCGACACCACCGATGATTTATAAACACTTTATTGGTGCACCGGATGGTGCTGACTGTGTGATGGGGTGGTGCTTTTGGTGCTGGGAAGGGGTGCTCTGCACATTATTAAAGGCCGTAGGCCACAGAGCACTCGTGGGTTGGTGTATCGATGCTGGCATGCGTGCTCTCTCTATGCATAACATCTGCATGTGTTCCTCCAAAAACAGGTCCTGGATCGTAGTGTAAATATCAGCGTAGTCTTGTAAATAATGCTCCCTACCGGCTGTATGTTTAGTTTGCGAATTCTTTCCGCGATTCGGTTATCCTGTGGGTGTGTTTCTGTGAGGAGAAGGGTGCAACGTCGCAGGGGGACATATTTACTCATTTGTGAATATCTGTAAAACTGTCGCACTCAGGGTAGAGTTAATAGTAGAGGGAACTACATCTGAGTGCCACACTAAAATAGGTAAAAATTTATCGGGTCGGGACGCCCCGAGGGTAGAGAAGGGTGCAATGTTGCGGATATGGGACTTGGCCTCAATATCCGCTTGTAAATACTCCCCTATTTCCCCAATACTCCCCAACTATCCCCAATCCCCCATTCCCTAGTCCCATTGCCTGTAAATAACACTCTGTAGAACCGACCTTCCCCTTTTTCCCCCATTAAATGTCGTGCCCAGGTCCACCGCATCTCACGTAGACAACTTTCGGACATCTTGCTAGTTATTCTTAGTCTATGTCAGTTAAGGACTCGTTTCCATTAATTCTGACTCTTCGTTGCACCAGAATGTGATTATATGGCACCAGTAGTGAGTTTAGGACCTTCCCATACCTCCTCCCATCTTCTTCCCCAAACAACAACAACTACAACAACAACTACAACAACGGCGCGGCGCGGGGGAGTGTGCGTCCTCACACCGGCTCGGTTAGCCGCCATTGACCATGCGCTCCGACGGGGTTACCACGAAGGGGCTCCTTGTCAGCCCCTCGTCAAGGGCGGAGCCGGTAACCCCCCCCCCCCCCCCCCCCGCACGCACCCAATGAGAAGCAACGGGCCGATTCCATCTGGGGCGGAGCTAACGAGCCGAGGGCGTGTCACTCCCCGCCGGATATACGCGGCGACTTACCGGACGTGACGTGAGATGCGCCCCCAGCTTGAGAAGATAATCACAACATCCGAGCGCTGCGACCTCCCCGCATCTCTAGACCAGACCGGGTCGATCCTGCCCTGAGCCCAGGTGCACCTGGAGCCATCGATTCTGCCTTTCCTTGCCATCAATCCCCGTGTGAGTCAGTTTTGTCCTGTTTATCTGTCGTCTGTCAGGGAATAAGATAAGTGTGTCTAAGTGCCTGTCTTTCTATGCTGTCCCTCTCATTCCTGTAATCTAACCTTCCGCCCTAATATAACCTCCTCCGGAGGTCTTGAGAACTGAACCCTTGGTGTCGTGTCATTTTAGTCCCAGCCGTTGTGTCCTTTTCCTTCATTGATTCAGCGTAGCGCGACTCGGCAACGTTCGAGTATAATCGGGTAAACGTGCAGGCGCGGTCATACCAAACCGCTCGGTGAACCAACATCCACCACCGCGTCTGTAACAATATATATCTGTCTCTATATATATATATCTGTCTCTATATATATATATATATATATATATATATCTGTCTCTATATATATATATATCTGTCTCTATATATATATATATCTGTCTCTATATATATATATATCTGTCTCTATATATATATATATCTGTCTCTATATATATATATATCTGTCTCTATATATATATATATCTGTCTCTATATATATATATATCTGTCTCTATATATATATATCTGTCTCTATATATATATATATCTGTCTCTATATATATATATATCTGTCTCTATATATATATATATCTGTCTCTATATATATATATATCTGTCTCTATATATATATATATCTGTCTCTATATATATATATATCTGTCTCTATATATATATATATCTGTCTCTATATATATATATCTGTCTCTATATATACATATCTGTCTCTATATATATATATATCTGTCTCTATATATATATATATCTGTCTCTATATATATATATATCTGTCTCTATATATATATATATCTGTCTCTATATATATATATATCTGTCTCTATATATATATATATCTGTCTCTATATATATATATATCTGTCTCTATATATATATATATCTGTCTCTATATATATATATATCTGTCTCTATATATATATATATATCTGTCTCTATATATATATATATATCTGTCTCTATATATATTGTTGCGGATATGGGATTTGGCCTCCATCCATATCCGCTTGTAAATATTCCCCTATTTCCCCAATACTCCCCAACTATCCCCAATCCCCCATTCCCTAGTCCCATTGTCTGTAAACAACACTCTGTAGAACCGACCTTCCCCTCTTTCCCCCATTAAATGTCGTGCCCAGGTTCACCGCATCTCACGTAGACAACTATAGGACATCTTGCTAGTTATTCTTAGTCTATGTCAGTTAAGGACTCGTTTCCATTAATTCTGATTCTTCGTTGCACCAGAATGTGATTGTATGGCACCAGTAGTGAGTTTAGGACCTCCCCATACCTCCTCCCATCTTCCTCATGAAACTACAACAACAACAACAACTACAACAACAGCGCGCGGGGAGTGTGCGTCCTCACTCCGGCTTGGTTAGCCGCCATTGCCCATGTGCTCCGACGGGGTTACCACGAAGGGGCTGACTGTCAGCTCCTCGTCAAGGGCGGAGCCCGGTAACCCCCCCGCACCCAATAAGAAGCGGCGGGCCGATTCCATCTGGGGCGGAGCTAACGAGCCGAGGGCGTCACTCCCCGCTGGATATACGCAGCCACTTACCGGAGGTGACGTCAGACGCGCCCCCAGCTTGAAGAGAACCAGACGCCACCTCCAGCGCGACGATACCTCCCTGCATCTTTTGGACCGCGCTTTATCCTGTCCCTGAGCCAAGGTGCACCTTGTGCTATCCATCGACTACCTGCCCTTCCTTGCCATCAATCCCTGTGTGAGTCAGTCTCGTCCTGTTTATCTGTGGTCTGATGGGGCTACTATAAGACCGTGATTAAGTGCCCACCTTCCTATGCTGTCCCTCTTGTCCTTGTAATCTAACCGTTCCGCATACAAATATTATAACCTCCTCCGGAGGTCTTGAGAACTGTACCCCTGGTGTCGTGTCATTTAACCCAGCCGTTGTGTCCTTTCCTTAATTGATTTAGCATAGCGCGATTTGGCCAACGTTCGAGTGGAATCGGGTAAACTGTGCAGACGCGGTCATACCAAACCGCTCGGTAAACTAACATCCAAAACCGCGTCTGTAACATTTGGTGTCGAGGAGTTGGATTCGGACCTGGGACTAAATTTGTTAGGCCCAAATTTTGGGACACCAATTGTACTATTAGAGTAACATTTGGTGTCGGGAAGTGGGATTCGATCCGGAGCGCGTTTCACGCGCTCGAAATTATAACGGCGAAATTTGATTGTGTTTTACAAAAAAAATAAAAACCCGAATTTTGAAAGTCGCGCTATGGCAGACCAAGACGGCTGGGTTCCGGTAGAAGAGAGTGAGGCAGGGTCGATCCAGGACCAAAATGAGGGACATAAGGAGAGCGAAGCAGTGAGGATAGCAGGGTCGCAAAATAGCGTTGTCGCGCACGAGGTTACGGGCGCGCGAAATGGCGCCTCGCACATGGCCACGGCGTCCACGCCCGCAGTAGCGCCGCCGATGGATTTGAACCTTTTTTTTATACAAATGAAGGCCCATATGGACAAGAATAATGAAGAAATGGAAAACAGAATGAGGGCAATGAGGGACGAAGCGAGGGCTCGGAGTGAGCAATTGGGGGTAATGGGAAACCAAATGGGGGTAATGAGGGACGAAGCGAGGGGTACTGGTGAGGGGTTAGACAAGAAATTTGGGAAGTTAGACAAAAATTTTGAGGGGTTAGACAACGGGATAAAAGAGGTGAAAAATGGGTTAATGGGGGTAGAAAACAGAATGGCCGTTCAGGAGAATCAAATGGAAGGGATGAAAAAGGGGTTAGAGGGGTTAGAAAACAGGATGGAAGGCAAATTGAGGGACATGAGGGACCAAGCGGAAAGGGAAGTTAACCAAATGGGGCAGCAGATAGAGGGGGTCAGAATGGGGGTAGAAACCAAACTGGATGCTCACAGGGAGGAAATGGAGCAGATGAGGGTGGCATCTGGGCAGGAGATGCAAGTGATGGGAGAGGAGATCAGAAGAGGGGTGAGTGAGGAGGTCGGAGGAGTGCGCGAGGAGGTGAGGCACTGTAAGGAGCGCATGGAGAAGGAGGTGAGAAAGGGGACTGTAAAATTGCAAGGGGGTATAGAGGAGTTGACGCTGGGAGTAGAACAACTGACAGTGGGACAAAAGGAGTTGGGGGACCAGGTAAAGAAGAACACAGCGGTAATAGAGGGTTTAAAATCGACACAGAAGGAGATGAAAAAGGACGTAGGGGTAATTAAAAAAGAGTGTCAGATGGTACGTGAGGGACTGACAACGAGGTTGGACGAGGTGACAGAGGTAATGGAGACGAAGGACCGGCAGGTGAGGACGCACATGGAAACGGTCAAGGTAGCCTTGGAGGACGAGCTTGAGGAGACGTACCGGGAAATAAAAGAGGTGAAGCAGAAATTAGAAGAAGTGGAAGAAGGGGTGAGCGAAATTAAGAAGCGACGGAGAGGGGATAAGAAAGAGATAAAAGAGGAGATAAAAGAATTGGTCCAAAGTCTGTGTTTGGATCGTGATGATGTGCTCATTAACCGGATGAGGGATTCGCAGGTGATGGAGGAGAAGCGAAGAGGAGGAGGACCCGGTGTAAGTGGTGACCAATATGGTCGTGCGTATGATGCGCCAGGTGATTTAATAAGCTTGGGGGTCGAGATGGACCCGGGTGTTCGTGAGAGGCCAAGAGTGAGGTGTATGGCTGGTCCGGAGGGTATGGAACGAGAGGTGCGAGGTGTGGGTGAGCAAGGTTGTGGTGGTATGGAATGGGTAGCGGGTTGCGGAGGTGTGACCCATGCATCGACACCAACAGGGGTAGTTGTTGGAGGGACCGGGGAGGCACGAGAGCCCCTTGGGGGTAATGTACTGTGGGGGCCCGGCCGGTTCGGCCCCGCGCTGACCCCGCAAGGGGCGACGCACAGGGTCCGGCAGGCGGGCAACGACTCACATACGAGGTGGTCCCACAAGGTCCCACTCGCGCCGTATGACGGTGGGTAAGGGTGGCATCCCTGCCACCCTTCCCATAGGGGGGGCAAATGCACTATAGTTTATGGGGTGTATGGCAGTGAAAACTAGCCCGGGTGGGTTAGGTTATATTGTGAGGGCCCTAGAAGATGACATTAGGTGACGTTAAGGTTAGTTAGGGACTGATACCTGTAGTGGGGACGCAGGTAGATTAGTGTGGATTATGATGACGAGGGAGCGCAATAGTTTAAAGGGACGACTGGGAAGCGCAAGTTTCAGAGGGGAGTAGTTAGATGAGATGATGCTGTGTGAGAACTGGACAGGTGTGTGGAGCAGTGTATGAGTAGTGAGTGTGTGGATCAGCGCGAATGCGCTTGGGGAGAGAAGGGTGCAGGTGGCACCAGGTGTGAGAGCACAGGTGTGTGGAATATATGGAGCAGAGAATGAGTGGTGTGGAGAGAGTTGGAGTAAGTGGTACGGAGTGGTGTGCATGGTGCGAAGGTGTGGATGGGGGAAGAGTGGACCCCCTTTCACGAGTACCCGGGGCGGGTAGTGTAAGTGTTAGGTAGAGGGTATAGGTAAATTGTGGTTGGATATTGGCATTTGTGGTGCGGTTGCAGAATGGTATTGTGGATGGGTGCATTAGTGTTGTGGAAATGGCTGGGCGTGTAGCCTGTTAGTGTGTGTAGTTGGTTGGGCACTCCACCACTGTGAGGATGTCGGCCAGGTGAGGCCGCAGGTGGGCTCTGGGAGCCGTTAGTGTCAGTGGGGCCCGAGGATCCGGAGGACGGACCCGGGTAGCCCAGTGCCAGAGAGGGCACCGAGTGGGGAGAGCGCCAGAGGGCCTTCCCCAGGTAGTTAGGTTAGGGTAAGGAGCAGGTAAGCTCGGAGGCAACTGCAGTGGTGGAGGTGTGCAGGTGGGTAGACCCGCTGGGAGAGGTACACGCCACAGCCCAGAAATTGTGCGAGGGCACCGGGAGATGAATCGGGGGAGTGAGACCCCAAATTGAAAAGCACCACAGTTTGGTCAATGGGAATTGGTTTTTAGAACCCATAGTGTAAGAGGGCCAATGGTTTGGCAGGAGAAAGACCCCGGGTAATGTAAAGTTGTTAGTCATTTAGGAAATAGTTAGGATTGATGAACCTGTCGCACCATACGCAGCCACTTACCTGAGGTGATGATGATGACTCCACACCTGTGTTTTCTTTTGTTCTGTGTTGCAGGAAATGAGAATTGCTGTGAGGATTTGTGAGACGCATCACGACGTGGATGAGACATTGGGGTGATTCCATCTCTCCCTCCTTAGGAGGGACTGATGATGAATTGGTGATGGCAAATTATGATGTTGAGTTGGAGATGGCAAATTTTGATGAGAGTTGAAAATGGCAAATTTGATTGGTTAGGAGGGAGAGAAGACGAATTTGGTTTATGGGAGGAACGGGGAAGACAGTAGGGACGTTTGTTGATTTGTAAAGTAGATGTTTATGGGTAGTGTTGTGTTTTGTGGATACAGTAAGGGGTAAGGGAGGGGCCATGTAGGTTACCTGGTGGGGGGGGGGGCGTACGGTAGGAACGTACCTGTCTCACCTGGTTCCCATGTGCCCCTAGTGTGCATTACCTAATATTGCGTGCACTTTTGCGCCCTTACCACCTTACTCACTTGTTTTCTTCTTTTGTCTCCCACCTCCGAGGATCTGGCTTTGGGGCAGAGAGAGAGGATAGAGAGGTGCTGGCTCCGCAGTTGTGGGCCTGCACTTTCGCTGCTTGCTGCCGGGATCGATACACCATATGGACCGCAATGTTTGTGGCCGCCCACCATGGACCGCAGTTCTCTTGCGGGCAAGCACCACCCGTGGATGGACCTATGGGTCAACGTGGCACCTATGCCATACAGGTGAACCACTTTTAGTTGGCCCCCTGACGGCCACAATACAGAAATGGACGCGGTTGGCGCCTTTCTTTATTTTTGAAAGAAGCAAGAAGGCCAAGTGCACCACATGAAGGCAAGACCAGCGGCAGAACATCGGCCGGCTGCGACACCACCGGTGATTGTTGAACACTTTATTGGTGCACCGGATGGTGCTGACTGTACATGATGGGGTGGTGCTTTTGGTGCTTGGAAGGGGTGCTCTGCACATTATTAAAGGCCGTAAGGCCACAGAGCACTCGTGGGTTGGTGTATCGATGCTGGCATGCGTGCTCTCTCTATGCATAACATCTGCATGTGTTCCTCCAAAAACAGGTCCTGGATCGTAGTGTAAATATCAGCGTAGTCTTGTGTAAATAATGCTCCCTACCGGCTGTATGTTTAGTTTGAGAATTCTTTCCGCGATTCAGTTATCCTGTGGGTGTGTTTCTGTGAGGAGAAGGGTGCATCGTCGCAGGGGGACATATTTACTCATTTGTTAACATCTGTAAAACTGTCGCACTCAGGGTAGAGTTAATAGTAGAGGGAACTACATCTGAGTGCCACACTAAAGTAGGTAAAAATTTATCGGGTCGGGACGCCCCGAGGGTAGAGAAGGGTGCAATGTTGCGGATATGGGATTTGGCCTCCATCCATATCCGCTTGTAAATATTCCCCTATTTCCCCAATACTCCCCAACTATCCCCAATCCCCCATTCCCTAGTCCCATTGTCTGTAAACAACACTCTGTAGAACCGACTTTCCCCTCTTTCCCCCATTAAATGTCGTGCCCAGGTTCACCGCATCTCACGTAGACAACTATAGGACATCTTGCTAGTTATTCTTAGTCTATGTCAGTTAAGGACTCGTTTCCATTAATTCTGACTCTTCGTTGCACCAGAATGTGATTGTATGGCACCAGTAGTGAGTTTAGGACCTCCCCATACCTCCTCCCATCTTCCTCATGAAACTACAACAACAACAACAACTACAACAACAGCGCGCGGGGAGTGTGCGTCCTCACTCCGGCTTGGTTAGCCGCCATTGCCCATGTGCTCCGACGGGGTTACCACGAAGGGGCTGACTGTCAGCTCCTCGTCAAGGGCGGAGCCCGGTAACCCCCCCCGCACCCAATAAGAAGCGGCGGGCCGATTCCATCTGGGGCGGAGCTAACGAGCCGAGGGCGTGTCACTCCCCGCTGGATATACGCAGCCACTTACCGGAGGTGACGTCAGACGCGCCCCCAGCTTGAAGAGAACCAGACGCCACCTCCAGCGCGACGATACCTCCCTGCATCTTTTGGACCGCGCTTTATCCTGTCCCTGAGCCAAGGTGCACCTTGTGCTATCCATCGACTACCTGCCCTTCCTTGCCATCAATCCCTGTGTGAGTCAGTCTCGTCCTGTTTATCTGTGGTCTGTCGGGGCTACTATAAGACCGTGATTAAGTGCCCACCTTCCTATGCTGTCCCTCTTGTCCTTGTAATCTAACCGTTCCGCATACAAATATTATAACCTCCTCCGGAGGTCTTGAGAACTGTACACCTGGTGTCGTGTCATTTAACCCAGCCGTTGTGTCCTTTCCTTAATTGATTTAGCATAGCGCGATTTGGCCAACGTTCGAGTGGAATCGGGTAAACTGTGCAGACGCGGTCATACCAAACCGCTCGGTAAACTAACATCCAAAACCGCGTCTGTAACAATATATATATCTGTCTCTATATATATATATATCTGTCTCTATATATATATATATCTGTCTCTATATATATATATATATCTGTCTCTATATATATATATATCTGTCTCTATATATATATATCTGTCTCTATATATATATATCTGTCTCTATATATATATATCTGTCTCTATATATATATATCTGTCTCTATATATATATATCTGTCTCTATATATATATATCTGTCTCTATATATATATATCTGTCTCTATATATATCTGTCTCTATATATATCTGTCTCTATATATATCTGTCTCTATATATATCTGTCTCTATATATATCTGTCTCTATATATATATATATATATCTGTCTCTATATATATATATATATCTGTCTCTATATATATATATATCTGTCTCTATATATATATATATCTGTCTCTATATATATATATCTGTCTCTATATATATATATCTGTCTCTATATATATATATCTGTCTCTATATATATATATCTGTCTCTATATATATATATCTGTCTCTATATATATATATCTGTCTCTATATATATATATCTGTCTCTATATATATATATATCTGTCTCTATATATATATATATATATCTGTCTCTATATATATATCTGTCTCTATATATATATCTGTCTCTATATATATATCTGTCTCTATATATATATCTGTCTCTATATATATATATCTGTCTCTATATATATATATCTGTCTCTATATATATATCTGTCTCTATATATATATCTGTCTCTATATATATATCTGTCTCTATATATATATCTGTCTCTATATATATATCTGTCTCTATATATATATCTGTCTCTATATATATCTGTCTCTATATATATCTGTCTCTATATATATCTGTCTCTATATATATCTGTCTCTATATATATCTGTCTCTATATATATCTGTCTCTATATATATCTGTCTCTATATATATCTGTCTCTATATATATATCTGTCTCTATATATATATCTGTCTCTATATATATATCTGTCTCTATATATATCTGTCTCTATATATATCTGTCTCTATATATATCTGTCTCTATATATATCTGTCTCTATATATATCTGTCTCTATATATATATCTGTCTCTATATATATATCTGTCTATATATATATATCTGTCTCTATATATATATCTGTCTCTATATATATATCTGTCTCTTTGTATATCTGTCTCTATATATATCTGTCTCTATATATATCTGTCTCTATATATATCTGTCTCTATGTATCTGCCTCGATGTATCTGTCTATATATATATATATCTGTCTCGTGTGCCCAAAGAATGTCTTTTGTCCAGTCTTGTTCCTCAAACGACACATCTGATGTTTCATGGAAAACACTCTCCTCCTTGTGGACAATTCCACATTGCATTGTAAAGCACACTGTTCCACTGATAAGCAAACAGCTTTTTCATTCGCTGCTGATCCAGAATTGATTAGATGCTGGTTTAATAAATAAAATGAGTCTTTCAATCCTGGTGGAAAAACAAAATCTTCGTCTAACACTGTCACTCCGGAAGGATCGACAAATAAACCCACCTATCGATTTAATTGGTCAGCTACTGGAAGAGGTTCAGTCTTTTCAATTTATAGGCATAGTCATCAGCCACGACCTCTCTTAGAAAACCATACAAGCAAAAGTAGCATACAAGGTCACCCAGATTTGGCAACCTCCATCCTTCTATGTCATCCGTTCAATAATTATCAGAACAGCTCACAGCGTACAAACAAGGCCATAGCTTAAAAGATTACTCCTTCTCCCAATGGCAGCTACCCTAATAGCATCAGAACAACCCCTCCTGGATCTTAACATTAGCATCTCCTACAATGAGGCTGAAGTACAAGTCTTGTTGCTGTCACACTGCTGACAGGTCAGTGGTTTTTGGTATTTTTTTTCTTTAAATACTGCATTCTCGTCCTTGGTGCTTTTGTCGATTCCTTCACCAGCATCCATACTCACCTCATAATACCAATCAACAGGGAAGAAGGTGAACCTTTCTCCTCCCTGAGAATGAGAATCAAGAATTTCAAAAGATGTCAATAATGAGGATCTGACCTGGCAGTAATTTATATGCACGAGGAGGAAGTAGTCCCATCGATTAATTCCCAGTGGCAGAATGTCATGCCTTTGTACTGGCACGACAAGAGAGCTCTTTCGAGTTTTGCTATTTGCTGAATAACTATTTTAGCCAGTAATGCAAATGCAGAATCTGAACACAAGCATTGCGTGGATCATATGTGCTGAAGGTGATTGACCTTCAGAAGCGACAGTGTTAGATCAAATCATACTGTTTAACCTCACCTGTTAATTAAAATAGACCATATTTCAAAGCTGGTCTCCAAAGTCAGCCACAGAATGGGCATCCACCATTGCACCAAGTCCTTCCTTGGTAAATCTGAACTTCTCAGCCTACAATGCCTTTGTCCACAGCTTGGAATACAGCTATCCCTTCGAGCTTGATACCCCGACCTCATTCCACGTAATCATACCGATATCTCCTAGATACTTTTGAGTCCAAAGCAATGACAACCAAATGAAACTACAACGAGGAAGTGGTGGCACCATTCTGCACTCCCAGGACACACAGATGGATGGCCTCTCATGTCATTTTGCACTCTCATTATCCAATCCTACTCTTTCCTACAAGAATTGATTGAAATGGCCGTTCACCTCTCTACGATCTTTTTTAATGGTTACCCATCAAAGCGTTCTTCTCAACACTCCTTGTAACAAGCTCCTTTTTATCTCTTTGTCCACCTCTTTATTCAGTGTTGTATTACCTTCCACCACTGACAATACATAACACCATAACACCCCCATTTTACCCCCTAGCCAAGATCCATAACACTGATATTATTAGCCAATAATACAAATTGGTCTTTGGTGTATGCTACCCCTCCATTCCTTCCCCCACTTCAAATGGCCAACTCTGCTCGTGATAATCCACCTGTGCTTGTGAGAAGGCCGAATGACTCAATTCTGTATTTGCTTCCAAATCTTGGGTCACCAACCAGTCTCGATACACCAACCACTCGAACCCACCCTATTAAGTCGTGACCAACTGCTCCTGGACTCTGTGTCCTTTTCACCTGTGAAGGCACCCACGACTACGATTCTGCAACTGGACAGGACAGAATCAGCTCACTTATCCCAAAAACCTTCTTTACTGCTCTTGCACATTCTCTTTCTGCCATTTTACCCTGTCATTTGCCCGAGGTCATCTTCCATCTACTTGGAAGTCAGTCAACATCACTGCATTACATAAAAAGGTGTAAAAAAAACAAAACAAAAAAAAACACATGTTGTAAGGGACATTTAGACAACACTTTCCAGCCTGTTGACCATACAAATAAGGAATGAAGATCTGTTTTGTGGAAATAACATCACCACAGGGAAATATAAATCAATGGTTGGGAGATGCAGAAAAGAGGGCAAAATGGAGAAGATTGTCATGGGGACCGCAAGGCTAACCCACGCTCTTGCAGGGAAAATGGCCTTAAAATGCCTGTTGTTTGTTTTGGTCAGCTCTGGTGATCAATCATTTTTTGTGAAATAGGTTTAAAATAGTGGCATGTCGTACAGGATGCAGAAAAACATGTTTTTGAAAAAAAAAAGTTTAGCCCTAAAACTCTATTTCTGTTACGTGCTCCTCCCCGACCCCCTGGTCACGGTGCACCTCCGAGCCCCGAGAGGAGTCACGGCAGAAAAATGTGTTATTCCGTATGTCAAAGATCAATGGTGATGCCACACCAATTGTTACTCACAAACAAATATTGTATTAAGATCACACAGGAATAACAGTACAACAAATAGTAATCAAAAGTACAATCAATATATCCTATGATGGTACCATCAGTTTCGTAATATATAACTCACTGTGCTCCAAGTGAGTGAACCCAGAACATTCCCAATATCTCTTTCCCAGCCTCCAACCCAAGTTGATTCCAGTTTCCAGCCGAAGTCGATTCGCTCCAGCGATCGCCAGAACGATGTCCAATCGAGACCAGAATCCCGTGCGGATGTCAAGTACAGTCACACAGCCCCAAGCTGCACAAAGGCGCCCTCAAGGCGACTGGGAAATCACACCCTCGGGTATGGACTTTCACGGCTCACAGTCGGCGAACCGCAAATTAATCTTCAAAAGCCACGGTGCGCACGCGCGCGCACACACACACACACACACACACACACACACACACACACACACACACACACACACACACACACACACACACACACACACACACACACACACACACACACAAACGTCTGAACGCGGTGAAAACGGCTGACGAAGCAAAGAAACCTTGCTCGACGCACGAGTCAAAATGGCCGACGACCCGTTCTTGAGACGTAATGGCCGGACGATAATTCTCCTCGGAATCCACCGCCAAAAACCTGACACGCAGGTTGATCGGTCACAGCGATGACAACTGTCGCAGGGATCCCTTTCCCGGGAAACCCGAAAGTTCGCTAGTGACTCCCGTTCGACAACGTTCGCTTCAGAATTCGGAGCAGCTCGGCATTCTTCTCCGACTCACTCGCTCCACCCTCTTTTCTTCTTCTTCCTCTTCGTCGTCCGGTTCCCGATCCGGTTTCCTGTTTCTTTTAACATTAACTTTTTTACCTTTTGAAAACAGTTCATGGACAATAAACCTTTTGAAAACAATAATAGTACATGGAATCAGAAATATTTACAGTGGATGAAAACCACCACAACGGAAGTGACGAATCCGTAACAGTTGCACATGAAAACTTTATTGAAAGAAATTTCAAACTTTAACCTAGATGCCAAAGAAGAGTTAGATATACACTAACTGTACTGTCAAAAACATTTTTAATGAAGTAAACATTTCCGAGAAAAATGGGTCATACGGGACATCCAAAATTGTGTCGTGCAGGACATCCAAAATGTGTCGTGCGGGACATCCAAAATGTGTCGTATGGGACATCTCTGAAAAATGTCAAATTTTGTACTTCAACAATTGTCAAAACAGTCAGTTGGTCTGGAATATGATAGAATCCATCAAAAACATGGAAAGTGACACTTAAGAAATAACCGATGTAATCAAAATATCATTTTTAAAAATGAAAATGTGTTGTAAGAGACAACGTGTGTGTGTGTGTCGTACAGGACAACTTGAATGTAAGTGCACATGTACATACATACATAACGTTTTTCATAATAATGAAATGGAAGTTAAATCTAGGCAGTCAACCTTATACTACCAAGACTAATGTGGGCAATAGGCTACATGTACTTGCCCCCAGTTTTGTCATAATAACCCAAATCACTGAAAAGATCAAGATGGAATTTTAGAAGAAGAAAAAATAAACATCATTCCCGTATATGCATCACCAACCTGAGGTTGATGGAAACATGATAGATGATGATCTGATCTGGCTGGATTATTGAAGCAAATCACATGCTCTTTGACCCAAAGAAATTTTCCATTGGAATTTTCCAATGAATTCAGAAGCTAGTCTTCAGCTGCAGACTAGTTTCAACATTCTTGAATAAAGTGTGACTTGTTGAGAAAAGGAATAAAGACTGGTATATGTTTTACCAAATCATTATATTATTTGCTGCATCCGTGTACAAAGATACTTGAACAGATGATTGATCTCTATAAAGTTTAAAACGTTCAAATTTCCTGAAGTAACAAATGAAGGTCTGCACCAGCAAATACCCCTAATATTCAGGGTGATTGATACAGCTTAACAATCTCACTTGTAATCAAACATTTTTGGGGGTATACAGTAAATAAATCCGGTAATAATATAAAAGCACGAGCTGAATGCACCCGGCGTTGCCCGGGTTCTTTTTGAATGAATTTAATCTTCTGTACATAGATCTGATGCGAGCCCAGTATCAGTTAGTGCTCAACGATTCCTTGTTCTTTCTTCTGTCGGGCCACACGAGAGAGAATTTTGAAAGCATGTGTTGCAATCAGTCAGATATTCCTATTAAGTGCATAAGTTGTACTTCAAGAGAATTTTGAAAGAAGATGATTTATTGGAAATGGGCCCAGCCCGGCCAAGGTGGCCTCGACCGGCCTAGCCACCTAGCATATATATATATATATATATATATATATATATATATATATATATATACAGATAGATAGATTACGGCGTGCCATACGGGACAAAATTTTAGAGCTTATTACTTATTGACAAATTCCCCCCCCCCTTCCCATGCCTCCGCCCCCCCCCCCCAAGCCCTCTCCCTCCCACGGATCTTCCATTGTCCCTGTTCTCAGCTGTTGTACTTGTGTGCTTTCCTCTCTCTCCCCATCTAGTCTCCCGCTCCCTTTATTGTATGTTTTGTGTGTCCGTTTGTCTTTTTTGTGATTGATGTTAGCTCACCTTCACGTGACTCGATCTTGTATACAAAAAAAACAAGCGTTACGCCTAGGTCCCCCGTCGGTGAAGTGATGTGAGTTGACAAAGTGGAAGACGCAAGGCGGCCATCTTGGATTTTGACGTGGCGACCCAATTTTCAATAGCGTTCTCCCTTATGTGTAGATACACCCACACACCAGATTAGAAGTTAGTAGTTCGTTTATTTTTCAAGATATTTCGCTCACAAGGTTCAGACATATATATGGTGGTGGCCATCTTGTATTTTGACGTGGCGACCCAATTTTCAATAGCGTTCTCCCTTATGCGTAGATACATCCACACACCAGATTATAAGTTAGTAGTTCGTTTATTTTTCAAGATATTTCGCTCACAAGGTTCAGACATATATATGGTGGCGGCCATCTTGTATTTTGACGTGGCGACCCAATTTTCAATAGCGTTCTTCCTTATGCCTAGATACACCCACACACCAGATTAGAAGTTGGTACTTCGCTTATTTTTCAGGATATTCCGGTCATAAGGTTCAGACATACATGGCGTCAGACATACATGGCGGTGGCCATCTTGGATTTTGACGTGGGTTTCACCCACACATCAAATTAGAATTCGGTCCTTCGCTTACGCACGCACACATACACGCCCACACACACACACGCGCGCACATACACACACACGCGCGCACACACACACACACACACACACACACACACACACACACACACACACACACACACACACACACGCGCGCGCGCGCGCACACACACACACACACACACACACACACACACACACACACACACACACACACACACACACACACACACACACACACACACACACACACACACACACACACACGGAGGGGCAAACCATAGTCCCCCTTTCGCTCCGCGGTGTGACGGGGACAAAAAAAAAATTAATGGAATCATTTCTGGTTGGCGTTTTTTTTTTTTTTTGTTACTCGGATCTAAGTTAGAAATTTTTTAATTGCAAGATTGTAGCTTGAACAATTATAACATGGTAAAAACTTTTGGACCTCCGTGTGTCATACAGGACCAAATATCAAGATCTTGCCAAATATCAAACTCACAACCACATATGCGATGATAATTTTTATAAATTTTGTAGGGACATAAATAGTTTAGTGGGAAGAAAGGGGTATCGTGCACCCCCCGGAAATCAACTTCTAATCGACGTCTAGATCAGAAAAAATGCGTAGAAAACGATGAGCTACGTTAACAAATTGTAAAAATGTCCCGTATCATTTTTATGCAAATTAGGCCACCATTACCCATATCTCAGCCATTACTGCAGATAACTGAACAATTAAGGTGTCTAGACCCATGTTTTGAGGGTCAAAGATTATAATAAAACTATTCTTGAAGTGACCACATGTGTCCGTGGCATACTAGTATGCAAATTAGTGCCGCCATTACCGAAAAATCAATTTTTTGGCATATATCGGCTAATATTGCACATAACTGCACAAGTAAGGTGTCTAGACCCATGTTTTGAGGGTCAAGGATCATTAAAAGACCATTCCTGAAGTAACAATGCATGTCCTTGGCGTGTAAATATGTAAATTCTAAAGTGTCGACATTACCGAAAATTGGATTTTTCGCTGTATCTCAGCCAATATTGCAGATAAGTTGAGAGGGTTTTTTCAGTGTGTTTTTAGGGCAATACTTTCACCAATGTAACTTCTCTTTCCCATTCCAGATAAGCAGTGGTGATAGAAGTGGACATTAAGCCATCATGCCCAAAAGAAAACGTAACCAGAGCGCAGATCCTGCAGCCCCCAAACACTCCCCGCCTACATGCATCCTTCATGTGCTATCCACGTCTGATCATGATAGTTTTACACCCCTCAGGAAAATCAAAGGAACTGCAAGTGAAAAACCACAGCAACTTCATAAGATCCGGGACCAACGTCTCCATCAATCACATGAGTCCCCATATCGTATGCAATCAGTGTGCGACCAGATTCCTACAACTCTCCCCGATGATCTGGAAAGTGTTGGGTATCACCGTCAGTGTTATCAGCACTTTACTGGCAACCTCAATCGTCTGGGAGGTGATACAGAACCAGAAGCATCAACCTCGCAATGGCATCACTCCCCTCGTAAATCGTCTTCAGCGGGTTCCGCTGGACCCATCTTCCCACCAGAGTGCATTTTCTGTGACAAAGTAGAGATCAACGATGGTGATCGCAAAACTGAGTGAGTGGAAGTCTTCTCATCTTGGAAGAACAAAGAAAATGCATGGGAGCAAATCGAATCATGGGCCGAGAAAATGGGTCTAGTTCGATGTAATGTATGACCCAATCAAGAGTATGACCCAATCAAGAACTATGTCTCATTCACGAAGGTCGATCACAAAGTTGATGCAATTTCATTCTGGCTTGTGTACAGCTTTCTACCTCAATTTTCAAAGTCCAATGCCTCTTTGTGTTTCAGGTCGAGGTGCGTGAGCTCCCCACAATCTACAGCAACCAGGAAGAGACTGATACTAGGGTGGTACTGTACCTCCATCACGCCGCCGCCCTCGGATACAAGAACGCTGTGTTCAGAACCCCTGACACAGATATCTTTGTGATTCTTCTCCACCACGCTCACGCCATCAAGCTGACTGTATACCTGGATACGGGGTCAGGGAAACATCGACAACTACTCAACCTAGACTCTGAGCTCGCAGAATCCCTGGGAGAAGACTACTGCGGCACTCTTCTTGGGTTCTATGTATTCAGTGGAGAGGACTGCACCAGTTCCTTCAAAGGCAAGGGGAAGGTGGGGCCCCTGAAAAAGCTGGAGAAGAACTCCAGGTTTCACAAGACCTTCAGGCAACTCGGTGATGACTGGAACATCAAGCCACACGTGCTGAAGCAGTTGGAACAGTTCACCTGCCTGATGTACGGACAGAGTCGAGAGTTTTCGGTGGACATCATCCGTACCAAGCTGCTGCGCAAAATGGTGGGGGAGGACAAGAAACTCACTTCCAAGTCTAAAGTCGACCTGGCTCGCCTTCCTCCCTGCCAGTCTGCTCTGAAGCCGCACATCCAGCATGTGAACCACCGCGTTGCCTTGTACAAGCGAGCTGACGAACCCATTGTAGAAAAGCCAAAACCCTACGATGAGGGGCAGGGATGGATGAGGACTGACGAAGGCGTGTTAGAACCGGTGTGGTCCTGCGGTCCTGTCCTACCAACCTCGCTGGTTGATCTTCTGGACACTGAAGATCGTGAAGAAGAGGAGGAGGAGGAGGAAGAAGAGGACGAGTTTGACTTTGATGATTTCATTGAAAGCGACGATGATTGATTGATCTGATAGTGGACCTGTGATCGCAAAAATAACACCATTTGTGAAATCATTAGCCTGAAAAACCCCTCTTAACTTGTCTACAATATTGGCAAAGATACAGCGAAAAATCAAATTTTTGGTAATGCCGGCACTTTAGAATTTACATGTTTACATGCCAAGGACACACATAGTTACTTCAGGAATGGTCCTATAATGATCCTTGACCCTTAAAAACATGGGTCTAGACACCTTACTTGTGCAGTTATGTGCAATATTGGCCGAGATATGGCAAAAAAAGTTTTTTGGTAATGGCGGCCCTAATTTGCATACTAGTATGTCACGGACACGTGGTCACTTCAAGAATAGTTTTATTATAATCTTTGACCCTCAGAACATGGGTCTAGACACCTTATTTGTTCAGTTATCTGCAGTAATAGCTGAGATATAGGTAATGGCGGCCTAATTTGCATTAAAATGATACGTGGGACGTTTTCTACGCATTTTTTCTGATCTAGAGACGTCGATTAGAAGTTGATTTCCGGGGGGTGCACGATACCACTTTCTTCCCACTAAACTAGAAGTCATTGTTTAGTACTGTATTTTCCAGTGTATTAACCACACTTTTTTATTGGAAAAATCAGGTTAAAGTTGGGGGTGTGGTTAATACACAAATATAGAAGAAAAAAAAGTTTTGTATGCCAAGTCGAGGCTTGTGTGAGAGCTAACACATATAACATATAATAAAGGGAGCGGGAGACAAGAGGGGTGGAGAGAAGGAGCACAACAACAGTAGGGAACAGGGACATCGGGAGATCTGTGGAAGGAGAGGGTTGGGGCAGGGTACACGGGATAAACAAGATGGACACTACGAGGACTTGCAGGAAAGAAAACGGAATTTAAAAAGGTGGATTTGGGGTGTATTAATGAGGGTAGAAAAGATCAAGGTTTTTGAAGGGGGAAGATAAGAGGTGGTGGTAAACAGCTGTTTTAAAGACCCGGAGGGAGAAGTGGGATTGAAGAGAGGGAGGGAGTTTGTTCCAGAGGTGGGAAAAAGAGGAATTAAGGAGTGAAGGTCTTAAAAACAATCAATGCTGAATTTCAATTATATTCCAATTACCAGTAGATCTATATTATACATATCATAACATGTTTAGAGTAGGCTAACCCCCGCTCTAGCGGGGAAAAATGGCCTTAAAACGATCATTCATTCATTCATTCATGACATATTTAGAGCTTTCAAAATTATGTAAAACTATGTAAGTACTCGGTTGCACGTTTTTACCCGTTGAGTCATGCACGATAACCCCGACATGTCATCGCGTTCCTGTCAATTCTGATCGATTGACAAACAGGAGTGAGGAATGCTTGACGGGAATACACACCTGGTCGCCAGAGCCAGGTGTACAATGGCTCCGCTCCAATGGCGCCTCATCAAAATCAAAATGTAACCATTTTGGCCTTGCCAGACATCCAACCTGTCCACCAGATTTCGTCTGAATCCTTCCACAACTTTGAGATATCGTGATACATATATATATATATTTATATATATATATATATATATATATATATATATATATACAGTATATCGTTTTTGGCCCTATCTCTCAATAGTGAAGAATCAATTTATAAAATTATAATATGCGGATCTGGATCTTCACCAAAATCGAATCATTTCGTTATGATCACATACCCGACGTCTCCACCAAATTTTGTCTGAATCCGTCGACAGCCTTTAGAGATATTCTGTTCACAGACAGACAAGCAGACAGGGGTAAACACATAACCTCTATCCAGCTTCGGTGTCGGAGGTAAAAATCCGCAGTGCATGGGATTTAAATAATCAACTCTATGTTCAGATTATAACATTAGCATGCACAGAGTCATTATTTTGGGGTTGTGTCCAAGTAAGGCCCCACTGTCAGTACGTTAGGCCAGAAGCTCAGTGTGTGATTGATAGGCCCAGTATTTCAAGAAACGGCTGGCCGGTCCAAACCTTGAAAGTGAACCAATTTAGGCAGGTGAAAAACGTGCCCGTGCACGCATGCGTGGATGTGGATGCACACACACACACACACACACACACACACACACACACACACACACACACACACACACACACACACACACACACACACACACACACACACACACACACACACACACACACACACACACACACACACACACACACACACACACACACACACACACACACACACATCATGCAACACTCACAAACACACACACACACATCATGCAACTCACAAACACACACACACATCATGCAACACTGCCAAACACACACACACATCATGCAACACTCTCACAAACACACACACACATCATGCAACACTCTCACAAACACACACACAAATCATGCAACACTCTCACAAACACACACACATCATGCAACACTCTCACAAACACACACACACATCGTGCAACACTCACAAACACACACACATCATGCAACACTCACACACACACACACACACACACACACACACACACACACACACACACACACACACGCTCACAAACACATGCTCACACACACACACGCACTCACAAACACACACATCATGCAACACTCTCACAAACACACACACACCCACACACACACACCATGCAACAAACACACGCACACACGCTCACAAACACACACATGCACTCACAAACACACACACATCATGCAACACTCTCACAAACACACGCTCAAACACACACACACACACACACACACACACACACACACACACACACTCTCGCTCACAAACACACACGCGCGCTCACAAACACACACATGCACTCACAAACACACACACATCAAGCAACAAACACGCTCACAAACAAACACACACACACACACACACACACACACACACACACACACACACACACACACACACACACACCATGCAACACACACACACACACACACCATGCAACACACACGCACACAAACACACCATGCAACAAACACACCACGCAACAAACACGCACACAAACACACACACCATGCAACAAACACACGCGCGCACACACACGCGCAAACACACACGCAACATGCACACGCAACATGCACACGCAAACACACATGCGCAAACACGCACAATCACACGCGTAAAGGTTCCCCCATCATCAACACTCCCAGTGACCGATTCACCACAGACTCACCACATCTACGTCGGCAAGTCAAGCCTCTAATAACGTCCAATAAGATTCGAATCTGGAACCCTGGATCCGAAGCCAGAACACCCGGAACTGGACCGGGAACTCGGAACTTCGATCGTCAAGCAACACGAAGGCGAAGAAAAATGGAATAAAAATAAATAAATAAAAACACAGTTGGTCAGACAAAACCGACTCACCCAGGCGTCGCGCTCCAGGCGGCCGGTCACGGATTCGGGACTCGAAGGGGTCTACAGGACGACGACGTGGGAAGGACCACGGTTCCACAGGTCGAACCCTCTCCCGCAACGCGTGCAAACAAAGGCGCTTCGGAGCCGCTCCATGAAACCAGCACAGATCGCCTCCTCAGAACATGGCTGGCTCTATTTAGCTCCCCGACCGTCAGCTGTTCGCAGCTTCCGCTCGCCCCCCTTTATTTCTTTATTTTATATATTTGTACTTCCCTGTTGGTCTGTTCCGCTCGCTCTTCGCTCCTCAGGATTCCACCAGAGCCGACGACCCCGCGTTATAATGCGCGCGAACGGCCTCGCGCTAACCGAGGCCTTAACCCTGAGGCCCCCCCTCCTGGGATTTCACTTGTCGCGGATTTTTTACTATTACTATTAGGATTTTTCTTTTCCTTCTTTTCCGTATTGTCATTCATTCCTTCATTTATTTATATCTTTCCAACGCTTCACGCATCAACACCACCCAGTGGCGGCAGCCTCTCAGTGCACCCAATCGCGGGCTTTTGACTGCGGACCTCCGGGTGTCGAGGATACTTCACAGCACACACGATATCGAAGAATGACCTCGTGACCAAATTCACAATCCACGTGATCACTTCGATGAAATCTCTCACACGACCCTACAATATAACCGCTGAGACGTACCTTACGTCATGAGGCTTCGTGTGACTCTCAGGTGAATTTCCCAATGGTCGATCAGATTATTTCATTTTTCAACATGAACTGCACACATATCGACACAAGCACTGTCGGGGTGTTTTTGAGTGACGTCATGTTTCTCCGTGGTGAATTGGATCCAGGTCGAACCAAGCTTGATACGTGGGGCGAACGTTGCCCCAAATGCAGTTTTCTCATTTTATTATAATGCAACCTGTTAATTATCCACCCGGTGGGTATGCAATGTGAATTTGAAGAGGAGCTCAACTATGAAGGTGACCATTTTAAGAAACTACGTTATGCTACGTACTTAATAGATGATGTACTCACGTTGTACTACGTACTTAATAGATGATGTAATCACGTCGTACTACTACGTACTTAATAGATGATGTAATCATGTTGTACTACTACGTACTTAATAGATGATGTACTCACGTTGTACTACTACGTACTTAATAGATGATGTAATCACGTTGTACTACTACGTACTTAATAGATGATGTACTCACGTTGTACTACTACGTACTTAATAGATGATGTAATCACGTCGTACTACTACGTACTTAATAGATGATGTAATCACGTTGTACGACTATGTAGCGGTTACCGCTGGGTGTACACAATCGCCTTGCACCTACCAAGGACGTGGCCAGGGAGCAATCACCATGCCGGGCTCGTCCAGGCCGCCCGGACAGGCCCAGACGCGCCTCTCCCGGGCATGCCCGGACTCGCTGTTCCCGGGCTCGCCCGAGCCTCCCGGGCACGCCCGGTCTCGTCTTTCCCGGGCATGCCCAGACTCGTCTTTCCAGGGCTCGCCCAGGACACCCGGGCATGCCCGCTCTCGCCTTTCCAGGGCTCGCCCAGGACGCCCGGGCATGCCCGCTCTCGCCTTTCCAGGGCTCGCCCAGGACGCCCGGGCATGACCGCTCTCGCCTTTCCAGGGCTCGCCCAGGATGCCCGGGCAGGTCCAGACTCGCCTTTCCAGGACTCGCCCTTGACGCCCGGGCATGCCCAGCCTCGCCTTTCCAGGGCTCGCCCAGGACGCCCGGGCACGCCCAGCCTTGCCTTTCCAGGGCTCGCCCAGGACGCCCGGGCACGCCCAGCCTCGCCTTTCCAGGGCTCGCCCAGGATGCCCGGGCAGGTCCAGACTCGCCTTTCCAGGACTCGCCCTTGACGCCCGGGCATGCCCGGTCTCGCTTTTCCCGGGCAAACGCTCCGGCATAATGTGTTTATATATTGCTGCCCGATAAACGGGCTTTTCAGAGTACCCGAGTTTGATACGTGCAATAAAGCAACTCGGACGAATTTCCGTCTTTGGTCGCGTCAATCCTTCCGACTCGCATTGGAGCATAGCTCCTTCAACTACGTACTTAATAGATGATGTACTCACGTTGTACTACTACGTACTTAATAGATGATGTAATCACGTCGTACTACTACGTACTTAATAGATGATGTACTCACGTTGTACTACTACGTACTTAATAGATGATGTAATCACGTCGTACTACGACGTACTTAATAGATGATGTACTCACGTTGTACTACTACGTACTTAATAGATGATGTAATCACGTTGTACTACTACGTACTTAATAGATGATGTAATCACGTCGTACTACTACGTACTTAATAGATGATGTACTCACGTTGTACTACTACGTACTTAATAGATGATGTAATCACGTCGTACAACTACATACTTAATAGATGTAATCATATCACGTCGTACTAATACGGACTTAATAGATGATGTAATCACGTCATACTACTACGTACTTAATAGATGATGTAATCACGTCGTACTACTACGTACTTAATCGATGATGTACTCACGTTGTACTACTACGTACTTAATAGATGATGTACTCACGTTGTACTACTACGTACTTAATAGATGATGTAATCACGTCGTACTACGACGTACTTAATAGATGATGTACTCACGTTGTACTACTACGTACTTAATAGATGATGTAATCACGTCGTACTACTATGTACTTAATAGATGATGTACTCACGTTGTACTACTACGTACTTAATAGATGATGTAATCACGTCGTACTACGACGTACTTAATAGATGATGTACTCATGTTGTACTACTACGTACTTAATAGATGATGTAATCACGTCGTACTACTACGTACTTAATAGATGATGTACTCACGTTGTACTACTACTTACTTAATAGATGATGTAATCACGTCGTACTATGACGTACTTAATAGATGATGTACTCACGTTGTACTACTACGTACTTAATAGATGATGTAATCACGTTGTACTACTACATACTTAATAGATGATGTAATCACGTCGTACGACTACGTACTTAATAGATGATGTACTCACGTCGTACGACTACGTACTTAATAGATGATGTACTCACGTCGTACTACTACGTACTTAATAGATGATGTAATCACGTCGTACTACTACGTACTTAATAGATGATGTAATCACGTCGTACTACTACGTACTTAATAGATGATGTACTCACGTCGTACTACTACGTACTTAATAGATGATGTAATCACGTCATACTACTACGTACTTAATAGATGATGTAATCACGTCATACCACTACGTACTTAATAGATGTAATATCACGTCGTACTAATACGGACTTAATAGATGATGTAATCACGTCATACTACTACGTACTTAATAGATGATGTAATCACGTCATACTACTACGTACTTAATAGATGATGTAATCACGTCGTACTACTACGTATTTAATAGCTGTAATCATATCACGTCGGCCTACTACGTACTTAATAGATGATGATGATGATGATGATGATGATGATGATGATGATGATGATGCAAAGTATCAAGCTGGGAAGACAGTTTGAGTGCACCATCGGTCGTTTATTGCACAGCCTGGAAAACAAAACCATAAGCACCCAGCGAAGGCCCAGCTTCCTCTGCCCAGCCGTATGCCCCGCCTCTTTTATATCCACCTTCCGGTTTAATCCCATGCAATACATAACATCTCCCCCCCTTCCCATTAACAGTGAAAATACCAATGTGAAAATAACAGTGAAAAGCATACCAATGCATACAAAAATACAGACATACAAAATTGCGAAATTGCAAATACAAAATTGATTGCGAAAATTGAATTGAAATTGAAAGTCGAATGCAAAATGCATACAAGAATATTAGCTACAAGTCAAGGCGAGTAGGCGCCTTTCGAACTCTGGATGATCGTCGGGGTGCAAAGCCGCCACACGGCTCCACTGGTGGTGCTGCAACAGCGTTATGGGGTTCAGCCTCAGGGAGTGGTGCAAAGCCGCCACACGGCTCCACTGGTGGTGCTGCAACAGCGTTATGGGGTTCAGCCTCAGGGAGTTGTGCAGTACTATCTGCGGCAACAATGTCGCTGTTCACAGGTTCAGGAAGTGGCGAGATATCATTTGTGAAAATGACAGGATCACAGGACCGATACCGGACATGATCAAGGTGCCTCCGGACGACTCGATTGTCCTCTGGTTTGATAACGTAGGACAACGGTCCCTCATTTTTGTGAACCCGCCCTGGTAACCAAACCATTCCGCGACCAAGGTTTCTCACAAACACCGGGTCCCCGACCTTGAAAGAGCGCTGAACAGCATGTTTGTCATGCTGAAGTCTTAGACAATCTTAGACAAAATCAAGACAATCTTAGGTCTTAGACAATCCAGTCGTGTACGCAAACGTCGTTTCATCAGCAGCTCAGCCAGTGTCACCCCTGTCGTTGTGTGGGGAGTGATGTGGTGAGCGAAAAGCACACGTGATAGTCTGGTCTGAAGGCCTCCACCGGGTATCTTACTTAGACCAGACTTGACAAAACTCACAGAGCTTTCAGATAGTCCATTTGAAGCTTGATGGTGTGGGCTCACAAACCTGTGAATTAAACCATTCAGGCGGATGGATTCAGTGAATTCAGAACTTGAGAAACAGGTTCCATTGTCCGTGACTATCAAGCATGGCAAACCATGAGTGGCAAAGCACTGGCGCAGCCTCTCTATGGTAGCGTGTGAGGTTGCTGTATGTGTTACTGTTACGTGCTCCTCCCCAAACCCCGGTCACGGTGTACCTCCGAGCCCCGAGAGGAGTCACGGCAGAAAGATGTGTTATTCTGTATGTCAAAGATCAATGGTGAAACCACACCAATTGTTACCAACAAACAAGTATTGTATTAAGGTCACACAAGAATAACAGTACAATAACAATATTAATCAATTGTACAACCAATATATCATTCCTATGATGGTACCATCAGTTTCATACAATATAACTCACTGTGCTCCAAGTGAGCGAAAATAACATTCCCAATGTCTCTGTCCCAGCTTCAAACCAAAGTCGATCCACGCTCTAGTGATCGTCAGAACGATGTTGTACCGAGACCAGAATCCCGCTCGGTTGACAGTCACACTGCCAAAGATCGGCAAAAGTGTCCTCAAGAGGCGGCTGGGAAATCACACCTTCGGGTATGGACGTTCAACGGCTCCCAATCGGCGAACCACAAATTCACACTCAAAATCCACGTTATACACACACACCTGGTTAACGTCTGGATGCGGTGAAATGGTTGAAGCGAGGTGAAAAACCTGGAGCGATGCAAAACTCCAGCGCGAGGCAAAATGGCCAACGGTCCGTTCTCGAGACGTAACGGCACTCCAATGATTCTCTTCGGAATCAACCGCAAAACCTGTCATGCAGGTTTATCTGTCACAGCGATAACAACTCTGTCGCAGGAATCCCTTTCCCAGGAAACCCCAAAGTTCGCTAGTGACCCTCGTTTGCCAGCGTTTGCTCAAAACCTCAACGCAGCTCGGCTCCTTCTCCGACCTCACTCGCTCCGCCTCCTTTTCCTCTTCTCTTCTTCTTCTTCGTCCGGTTCCCGATCCGGTTTCCGGTTTCTTTTTAAAATACTAGCTTTTTTTACCTTTTGAAAACAGTTATCTCCAATTCACTTAAACGATAACAATAATAGTACATGCAACCAAAAATGTTTACAGTGGATGAGAACCACAACAACGGAAGTGACGAATCCGTAACAGTTACATAGACGTCGATCCATTTAGTGTGAGTGTCTGTAACAACAAGGATCATACGGCCTTCGATGGGTCCAGCATAGTCAAGCTGAATCCTCTGCCATGGTTCAGTGGGCCATTCCCAGGGGTGTAATGGTGCCTTAGCAGGGGCGTTTCGACTGCTTTGGCATGGATAACAATGTTTCACACACTGTTCGATGTCAGAGTCGAGGTGAGGCCACCAGACATAGTTCCGTGCCAGCGATTTCAATCTTACAATGCCTGGATGACAATCGTGAAGCTGGTCCAAAATCTTTGTGCGCAAGTTTGGGGGAATGACCACTCGGCATCCCCACAGCAAACAGCCATTCTCGACACTTAGTTCATTTTGCCTGACCTTGTAAGAATTCAATTCAGGGTCAGCATCGCGTAGAAGGCCCCACCCATGCCCAGTAGCACGAATGACCTTGGAAAGAAGTGGGTCACGCCTGGTATAGGTCCGTATCTGGTTGGCATCAATTGGGTTGTCATTCAAAAAGTCCATCAGAGATATCACGCTGCCAGGTACAGTGGGGTCAAACACTGTGTCCGGAAGTGGTAGGCGACCCATGGCGTCTGCATTTGAAATTGTGGAGCCAGATCTGTATGTAATATCGTAATCATAAGCCGAGAGTGAAAGTGACCAGCGTATGATCCGAGGCGGTAAGACCTCTGAGGTAGCCTTTGATGGACCAAACAAACTAATCAGTGGCTTGTGGTCCATGTAAATCGTGAAATGCCGACCGAAAACGTACTGGTGAAACTTCTTAACTCCAAATACAATGCCGACACACAATACAATGCAATACAATACAATGCTTCACAACAGGAACAACTGGAGCAGCCCAATTTGAGTACTGAACTGACTCAATGATACCTAACTTTTCCAGTCTGGCTAATTCTGCGCTAACTTTTTCTTGCAATGCGAGAGGGACTGGGCGTGCTTTGCAGAAAATTGGCTTCACATCTTTCTCAACATTGACCTTGGCAGTGAAGCCCTTCAAAGTCCCGAGTTCATCCTTGAAGATGTCTGGGTATCTCCTGAGGAGGTGCTGCAGTATAGTTGGTGGCTTGGAAGCCTGTAGTTGGTGGATGTGTTCCCAATTGAGTTTGACAACATCGAGCCAGTTTCGCCCGAGAAGTGTGGGTCCATCCCCAGGGACGACCAAGAGTTGTAATTTGTGAGTGTTGTTTCCGTAGGTTACTGTGACATCACACGACCCGCGGGCTTGTATTGACTCACCAGTATATGTGATGAGTTGGATCGGGGACCAATGGAGGCTGGGTTGTTCACAATTCCCCCACAAGTTACGGAAAGCTGCTTCGCTCATGAGTGAGACAGCAGCACCCGTGTCTATCTCCATTTCCACATTCCGTCCATCTATATCTACTATAACCAGTATTGGAGTAGACTGTCTGCCAGACTTTGTGTGGAAAAGGTCATATGACTGAACTTTGTGGCTAGGGCTGTCTCCATCAGTCACATCTTCTTGGTTAGGCTCTAAGTCAAGGAGGTGGGTTTTGCATTCCTCTCTCATTGCCCTCCGTTTTCGAGACAAGCACGCAGAGGCGATATGACCCACCTTGTGGCAGTAGTTGCAAGCAGCATTCTTGAAACGGCACGTAGTGGGAGAATGCTCCCCATTGCAGCGGAAACATTTTCCAGCACCAGCTGCCAAGCAGTTTCCAGGTGTTTTGGCGTCGGATTTTCGGGTCGGATGTTGTCCCACCCGGTTGACAGATGACAGGTCAGCACTAGGCTGGTAAGTGATGGAGCGTGCAATATCTGCAGCATTTTTGTCTGCACACTCCATTGCGATAGCAATGTCCTTTGCACTGGAAAATGTCAGAGTCCGTTCAGCAAGTAGGCGCCGGCGAATCCGATCTTGCTCCACTCCCACTACGAGCAAGTCCCTTAGCATGTCATCGAATGTAGCACCAAACTGGCAATGCTGGGCAAGGTGTTTCAGGTGAGCTATGAATGCCGAAATGGACTGCGTTGAGGTTTGGCGACACATGTAAAAATTGAATCGACTCACAATGACTGAGGGTGTAGGTTCGCAGTGCTCCTTCATTGCTGCCACAAGCTCGGCGTGTGTTAAATCCATCGTGGTCCTGGGCATGGCGAGATTCTTCAGAATAGTAAACGTCTCGCTGCCGCATACCTACATCAGGATTGCTTTCTTCCTGGCATCATCCTCGATGCCGTTAGCTTGGTAGTAATACTGTAGACGCTCAATGTACGCCTCCCAGCTTCCTTCGCGCGGGTTGAACTCGTCAATCCGGCCGTAGGACATGGTGCTCAAGTAGCGTATGCCGTGAAATAACGAGTTGGTAGGCCAACAGCTAACTGCAATAGCTCAGCTTGCTTTGCACGCGCTCACCAGAATCCCACCTTCGTCGCCATGCAAAGTATCAGGCTGGGAAGACAGTTTGAGTGCACCATCGGTCGTTTACTGCGCAGCCGGGAAAACCATAAGCGCCCAGCGTAGGCCCAGCTTCCTCTGCCCAGCCGTATGCCCCGCCTCTTTTATATCCGCCTTCCGGTTTAATCCCATGCAATACATAACAACTACGTACTTAATAGATGATGTACTCACGTTGTACTACTACGTACTTAATAGATGATGTAATCACGTCGTACTACTAATCACTATTAAGTGCGTACTACTACATAATCACTAGACATTCCATATTCTGCTACATACTCAATACACGTACTCTCGTCATACTACTATGTACACCAGACATACAATGTTGTGCTACGTACTTAATAGACGTACTCACGTCATACTACTACGTACTTAACAGATGATGTACTCATGTCGTACTACCACGTACTTAATGGACATACCATGTTCTGCTTTGTTCCTGGCTAGACGTATTCACGTCTATGTACTTAACATACAATGTTCTGCTACGTACTTAATAGACCTATAGACGTACTCACGTCGTACTACTATGTAATCACTATCGACATACCATGATCTGATACGTACTTGATAGAGGTACTCATAACATACTACTACGTACTTGATAGACATACAATGTTCTGCTACATACTTAATGTGCATGGCTACAACACTGGGTACACTTTTACACAGATGAAATAAAATGCCCTCAATTAAAAACAAGACCAAAAGTCTAACAGCGGAGCAGCCGGGCTTGTAAAATATTATAAACCACAAACACATATTATTAGCTTTTCAAACAGTCGTTAATGCTGCTTATAACATTAAACAAAGAAATTTGGAGGAATCTCAACATCCATGAGGTAAGTTTTACTTACAGAACTAAGCGAAGATCTACTGTAATCTAAATTATACCTCACAAGGGTTGGAGGTGTGCTCCTTTACCAAGCTGCTAGCTCGCGCTTGCCAAGCCAGCCATTCCTTAACGGTTTTGAATGGCGTGCTTGCTCGAATGCTTAAACCAAATGGCGATCTCTGCACAAGAAACTTGGGAAATGAACACACACCCAATGTTCTTGAGACCCGACCATAGATCGACTGTAATCTATATACGTATCCCAAAGAGGAATGACCCTTCCTGCAGCTCCCCTAGTGAGCTGGTAGAGGCCTACTTGGAAATTAAAATGTCGGTCAGTGGATCAGCCGTCGTAATGACATCATAGACGTAATGACGTAACGGACACAAAACTGCCGCTTCTTTAATATGTAGAACATGATATATTTTAACTTCCAGTACGTTTGCAGTCACGACGAAGGGATTAGTGTTATGATTAGATTTACTATGATATTAACGTTACGTTGTAGCGGTTACCGCTGGATGCACACAATCGCCTTGCACCGGCCAGAACACGGCCAGACGCGCCTCTCCCGGGCATGCCCGGACTCACTGTTCCCAGGCACGCCCGAACCTCCCGGGCACGCCCGGTCTCGTCTTTCCCGGGCATGCCCGCTCTCGCCTTTCCAGGGCTCGCCCAGAGCGTCCGGGCATGCCCGCTATCGCCTTTTCAGGGCTCGCCCAGAGCGTCCGGGCATGCCCGCTATCGCCTTTCCAGGGCTCGCCCAGAGCGTCCGGGCATGCCCGCTATCGCCTTTCCAGGGCTCGCCCAGAGCGTCCGGGCATGCCCGCTCTCGCTTTTCCAGTGCTCGTCCAGAGCGCCCGGGCACGCCCAGCCTCGACTTGCCAGGCCGCAGCCAAACACGCCCGGGCAGGTCCAGACTCGCCTTTCCAAGGCTCGCCCTTGACACCCGGGCATGCCCGGTATAGCTTTTGCCGGGCAAACTTCCCGACATAAATGTGTATATATATTGCTGCCCGATAAATGGGCTTGGGAGAATACCTGAGCTGTTTTGTTTCAATAAAGCAACTCGGACGAATTCCGTCTTTGGTCGCGTCAATTATTTCGACTTGCGTTGGAGCGCAGTTCCTTCATTGGTGACCTACCGACATGGATACGGCAGTGACGCTTAAACTGCCTACCTTCTGGGAGGCTCACGCGGCTGTTTGGTTCGCTCAGGCGGACTCTCAGTTCGCCCTGCGAGGCATCACCGCGGACGACACCCGCTTCCACCATGTTGTGGCGGCGCTCGGTTCCGCCACCGCGGCCCGCGCCTTGAGCCTCCTCGAGCACCCGCCGGCTGCTGACAAATACGACGCGCTGAAGACACTCCTCCTCGACGCTTTCGCCCTCTCACCGGCAGCACGCGCACGGCGCCTGCTCGCTCTGCCCGAGCTCGGCGACACGCGCCCGTCCGAGCGCATGGACAATATGCTCTCGTTGCTCGGTGAGCACTCTCCGGATTTTCTGTTCCGCGAGCTGTTCCTTCGCCAGCTGCCTCACCCGGTACGCCTCGCCCTGGCTGGCACGTTGATCACGGATTCCCGCGCCCTCGCCAGGGAAGCCGATAAGATCTCCTCGGCGGGCCAGCACATCGGCGCGGTTACCTGGAGCCCGCCGCCGTCCGAGGCGACGCCCACGACACCCGAGCGCCCTGCGCGGGTGGAGGCCGAACTGCCGGTGCAACTGGCGGCCGCCACGCCGCACTGCCCGCTTCCGACACGACGGCCGGGGCCTCCACCTGACCGGGCGTGGTGTTATTACCACGCCAGGTTCGGACACAAGGCTCGGACGTGCCGGCCCCCGTGCACTTTCGGCAGGTCGGGAAACGGCCGGGCCGGCGTTCATTCCAGCCATGAGCGCCGGCCACTCGGGCAACTTGCTGTTTATTCGGGACAAAGCGTCTGGGCGGCATTTCCTGTGTGACACCGGCGCCCAACTGAGCGTCATACCCGCCTCCGAGCAGGACAGGCGGGACGCCATTTGCGGCCCCTCTTTGGTCGCTGCTAATGGCTCGGCCATACGCACTTTCGGCCCACGCGTCGTCACCCTCTGCTTCGGCAGCCAGCGTTTTCAATGGACTTTTGTGACCGCCTGCGTCCCCATGGCTTTGCTGGGCGCCGACTTCCTCTGCGCGCACGGGCTGCTGGTCGACGTCAAACGTCGTCGCCTTGTCAACGCCGAGACCTTCAGCTCCCTGGCGTGCACGATGAGCAGCTCCGCGCCGACCGAACTGGCGTGCGCCCTCCCGGCAGCGAACGAGTTCGCTCGCCTGCTCGCAGAATTCCCGGCCCTCACGCGGCCGACGTTTTCGGCCGTCGCGGTGCGGCACGGGATCGAGCACCACATACCCACTACGGCCCCCCGGTCTACACCAGGGCCCGCCGCCTCGACCCGGCCAAGCTCGCCGTGGCGAAGGCCGAGTTCAACGCGTTGGAGCACCTCGGCATCGTGCGGCGCTCCGATAGCGCGTGGGCCTCGCCACTGCACATCGTGCCAAAGCCGGGGGGTGGATGGCGCCCGTGTGGCGACTACCGCCATCTCAACGACACTACCACCCCCGACAGGTACCCGATCCTGCATATTCAGGACTTTTCCGCCCGTTTGGCGGGACGGGTCATCTTTTCGAAAATTGACCTGATACGGGGCTACCACCACGTACCTGTCCGGGCGGCCGACGTCCCGAAGACGGCCGTCATCACGCCGTTCGGCCTGTTCGAATTTTTGCGGATGCCGTTTGGCCTCAAGAACGCGGCCCAGGCGTTCCAGCGCTTGATGGACGGCGTGCTGCGCGACCTGCCGTTTCTTTTCCTCTATCTGGACGATATCCTCGTCGCCAGCACGTCCCGTGCCGAGCACCTCCTCCACCTCCGAACACTGTTCGGTCGCCTCAGCGAGCACGGCTTAATTGTCAACCCGGTCAAATGCCACTTCGGCGCGATGACCGTTGACTTTTTGGGCCACCGCATCACCAAGACCGGGGCCGTGCCGCTGCCGACCAAGGTCGAGGCCATCACCACGTTCCCGCGTCCCCGTTCCATCAAGGCCCTCCAAGAGTTCCTCGGCATGGTGAATTTTTATCACCGATTCGTGCCCCGCGCTGCTCAGCTCATGCGGCCCCTTTACGAGGCCCTCCGGGGCAAGCCGGCCAAGCATGACATTGTTTGGTCCGCGGCCATGGACGCGGCCTTCGCCAGCGCCAAACGGGCCCTCGCCGACGCAACGCTGCTGGCTCACCCGGTGCTCAATGCGCCCATCGCCCTCACTACGGACGCCTCCAACTACGCGGTGGGCGCCGTCCATGAGCAATGGGTGGACGGGGTTTGGCAGCCACTCGCTTTTTTCAGCCGGAAACTCCGGCCGAACGAGTTAAACTACAGCACGTTCGACCGCGAGCTGCTCGGGCTATTCCTGGCCGTTCGCCATTTCCGACACCTCCTGGAGGGCCGCCCGTTCACGGCTTTCGTCGACCACAAGCCGTTGGTCTACGCAATGGCTAAGGTCACGGAGCCGTGGTCGGCCCGCCAGCAGCGCCACCTCTCCGCCGTGTCGGAGTTTACCACGGACATCCGGCATGTCGCCGGCAAAGACAACGCCGTGGCCGACTGTCTTTCTCGGGCCAGCGCGAACGCTGTCCACCTCGGCGTGGACTTCGCGCTCATGGCGGCCGACCAGACCACCGACGCCTCGGTGCAGGCACTCCGTGCGGCGGACACGGGCCTCCGCCTGGCCGACATTCCCTTCGCGGGCACCGTCCTGCTCTGCGACGTCTCCCAGGGCCAGCCTCGCCCCATCGTGCCCGTTTCCTGGCAGCGCCGCATCTTCGCTTCCATCCACGGCCTTTCTCACCCGGGCCGGAAAGCTTCTCAGAAGCTGGTGTCGGCGCGTTTCGTCTGGCATGGCCTTCGACGAAACATCCGCGACTGGGCCAACGCCTGCACGGCCTGCCAGCGGGTCAAGGTCCACCGCCACACCCAGGCCCCGCTGGCACCTTTCGCCGTGCCTGAACGGCGTTTCGACCACGTCCACGTGGACCTGGTGGGTCCCCTGCCCCCCTCGCGGGGGTTCACCCACCTGCTCACCATGGTGGACAGGACCACCAGGTGGCCGGAGGCCGTGCCCCTTGCCTCCACCACCACCGCCGACGTGGCGCAGGCGTTCATCGCCACCTGGGTCGCGCGTTTCGGCGCACCAGCGGACATCTCGTCCGACCGCGGCCCACAGTTCACGTCTGAGCTTTGGGGCACGGTCGCCCGTTCGTTGGGGGTCACGCTGCACCGCACCATGGCCTACCACCCCCAAGCCAACGGGTTGTGCGAGCGGTTTCACCGCTCCATGAAGGCCGCACTCATGGCCGGCCTTCAGGACGACGGTTGGGCCGACCGGCTGCCGTGGGTCCTTTTGGGCCTTCGCACGGCCCTCAAGGAAGACCTCCAGGCGTCCGCCGCCGAGCTCGTCTACGGCCAGCCGCTCCGCGTCCCGGGCGAATTCGTGCCTGACGCTACCAGTCCCTGGTCCGCCGCTCGCCAGCGCTCGGACCTCCAGGAGGCCGCCCGACGATTTGCCCCCGTGCCGACGTCCCGCCACGGTGGCCCCCAGTCCTACGTCCCCTCGGCGCTTTGCACAGCGGAGTACGTCTTTGTGCGTCATGACGCGCACCGGGGGCCACTCCGGCCGCCGTACGACGGGCCCTTCCGGGTCCTGTGACGGGGCGACAAGTCTTTCATCGTCGACTTCGGCGGCCGGCGGGACCGGATTTCTGTGGACCGCCTCAAACCGGCGCACATGGACGTCGACCGACCACCACGGTTGGCCCTTCCTCCGCGGCGAGGCCGCCCCCCGTCCACAGTTCCCCCCGCTCGACCACCCACCACCACGTCGGACCCCTCCCCACGACCCTCCAGGGGTCGCTTCGGCCGGGTCATCCGGACCCCCCTTAAATTGACCCTGCCGGTGCAGGTCGATTCTGGAGGGGCGTGTGTAGCGGTTACCGCTGGATGCACACAATCGCCTTGCACCGGCCAGAACACGGCCAGACGCGCCTCTCCCGGGCATGCCCGGACTCACTGTTCCCGGGCACGCCCGAACCTCCCGGGCACGCCCGGTCTCGTCTTTCCCGGGCATGCCCGCTCTCGCCTTTCCAGGGCTCGCCCAGAGCATCCGGGCATGCCCGCTATCGCCTTTTCAGGGCTCGCCCAGAGCGTCCGGGCATGCCCGCTATTGCCTTTCCATGGCTCGCCCAGAGCGTCCGGGCATGCCCGCTATCGCCTTTCCAGGGCTCGCCCAGAGCATCCGGGCATGCCCGCTCTCGCTTTTCCAGTGCTCGTCCAGAGCGCCCGGGCACGCCCAGCCTCGACTTGCCAGGCCGCAGCCAAACACGCCCGGGCAGGTCCAAACTCGCCTTTCCAAGGCTCGCCCTTGACACCCGGGCATGCCCGGTATAGCTTTTGCCGGGCAAACTTCCCGACATAAATGTGTATATATATTGCTGCCCGATAAACGGGCTTGGGAGAATACCTGAGCTGTTTTGTTTCAATAAAGCAACTCGGACGAATTCCGTCTTTGGTCGCGTCAATTCTTTCGACTCGCGTTGGAGCGCAGTTCCTTCAACGTTATCATTATTTCGAAAATTATATTACTATCCAAAAACCGAGGCGAATTCCTAACTTCCTCGGTTATTAATATTCGTGCCAAACACCGCTCATCACTGATCATGAACCATACACCTCTTCAATCCATTAACCTTACATTTACAACATTGGGATTAAAGTATTACGGTATGGTTATGTTTACTATATTATTATTGTTATCACGAAAACGATACTACTGAAACGATACACTACTGTATTAAGAAACCTGGGCTTAATTTGTACGAAGCGGTCCGAAAATGAGTCATAACGCCCAAGGCCTATACGTGTACCGTATTGTTGGAAGAGCCGTAACGTCTATGCTTTCGATATTTGATGATCATTTTAACAATCGGTTTGTTTGTGCTTCACATTGAATGAAAAATGTAGAGGTAGAGCATGGCAATTGTGATGTATGACAGTTTCGATGATATTGTTGCGGTTCTGAGAATGTACATATACCATTGAAGGAGCAGCGCTCCTGCTTGAGACGCACGAAGTGACGGACAAGACACAAACTCGTCCGAGAAGATGTTTATTGTATAATCAACTCGGGAACTCTCCAAGCCCGTTTATCGGGTTCGCATACATATAATCCAAGCCAAAAAGCATACGTCAGAACCAAAGCCACGCCTCTCAGGCGAGGCACGCTTTGGTGGTCATGTGACCGACAGGTGCAAGCAATTATAACCTCGGCGCCGCGGTTTGTCCGCCGGTTACGTCACCGGCTTGGGCAAGGAGATTATGTTGCTGGTCTCGAGCTTTGGGGGACCCATGGGTCGCTACACCATCATTAAAGGTTAAAGGTTTGCCCCCATAGTTAGTCCACAAGCAACACGTAGGCCACCTTAGAACATTAGTTATGTCATAGTATGTGTCAGGATTAGGCCATTTCCATTAGTGATACCTGCATTGTGTAAAATAAATAAGCTTAGGTCCCGTTCATTTTGCGGCCCACCCTCCAAATCGACCTCATTGAGCAGCATCCATCCCGCGCCCCGATTCGGCTAATGCACCTTGCTTGCCAGCAGCGTTCGCTGCTCTTGGGTTTTCGCTCAAACTAGTCGGGTGGCCACAAGGTAGGCCTGGAAAAGGGGAGGAGCGCGAGGAAGAGGTGTGGCCGCATCAAGAAGCACGTCAGAAGGTGGTGACGGTGAGAGCCAACAACCAACCAGGGCTCGGGTGACAGGGCGTGAGGGGCGTGGTAAAGGCGCGGCTGGCAAGTTCCAGAGGGTTCGCTGGGCGGCGCTATAAAAGTGCGCGCACAAAGCCCTCGAAAGGACTGCCCTTATGAGAGAACTATATAACAGGACTGGCCAGGACTGATGCAACTGCACTCATTGTAACGGACTGATGTGCGAGGGGCTTTGTATGAGGACTGACCTGGAGGACTGAAGCCAAGCATTGGTCTTGAGGACTCGTGAGGAAAGGGCGTGTATAAATAACTGCAAGGGATTGCGCTCTGCGTAAAGGACCCGTTGGGAGAGGTGCTTTGCAGTGAACTATATTAGGAGCGAATATAAAGCCCGGTTCATTTATTACGTACGCGGCTGAGCCGCAAAGTAACCGCCAGCCAGCCTACCCTTCGCCCCGCAGTTAACCTCGTAATTGTCCACTCTGCGTCGACGACCCGCGGGGAGCTTCCGCCGCCCTGACCATCTGCTTCGCGGTACGAGTCGGGGACCGGAGTGGACTGCCTGGACGCCATCATCCCTGGACCATCGCCCTGACCATCTACATCCCTGTGTGAGTATGTCTGAGAGTGAAACGGGCCTGTGTCCAGGGGATAAGTATAAGACTGTATAAGCTGCACTGTGTGTTCTTCTTCTCCTTTCTGTACAAATTGTAAATAAACCAATCTGTTCTTCCTGTCTTTCCTGATTCAACCGTATCAGTCCTTTCCTCCATTGGGTAAGCGTGGCACAATTCGGAACCGCTCAGATCAGGTTTAGTTCTTGTTAACGGCTCGGATCACGGCTCGCTGTCGCTCGGCGTTTCCACTACAACCGTGATTCGGGCGGGGTTATTTCCTTGCTTCCTGGGAGGCATTGGTAATTAGGTAATAGGAATTCGGCCTACGACCCTTCTCAACGCTGACCGGAAGGAACGTCATAGCCCCGGATCACGTCGGCTAGTAAAAGACAAGGGGACTAATCCCTCCTTGGTAAGGGAAAAGGCCGACGTTGAGATCCGCAACAATATGTTCGGCATAAACGGCATATAAATCAAAATGGCGGAATGTGGAGAGTCAGCCGCCGTACGCCGTAATGACATCAGACGTAATCACATCACCCTGTCATGTGACCAGATCCTCAGCTCTGATTGGTATACATTTGAGGGAACATAAATACATGCATACAGACGGACAAACACTGTTCAAGCCGGCTCTGCCCGATGGGCTACGCCGTAAAAATGAACTGAATGAAAAGACACCTATGGTTTTATGTTGTAGCAAATAGAGTTGAGGACCTGCAAAAACCTGATTTTCACATTATTTCATGCACTTACATTTACCATGGTTGAGTAAACAAAACAAAAATTGCATATTTTCAAAATAAAATGTTACATTCTCACTATGTCAATTTTTATTTCATTGTCTTCAAATTAAAAATATGCATTGATGATTAAAATTGTAATTCAATGGAATGTTTGACGTCCAGTGTGTCTCCTGGTGTTGTTTTTTATATTTTCTAAAATTCCTTGAAATGTGCAATGCGTGGCAAAATAAAATAACGCTTGGTGTCCACCAAATTCACAATAATTGTGGTGTCAGTTTCATTTTCAAATCACGAAGGACTCGTGAAATGAACTAGGTGTGTAGGTTAAGAAATACCTCAAGAAGAATGCCCTTGATTCTTATTCCATCGATCAATCAGAAAGTTTATTTTTTTCGCGATAATCTTGTCGTATTTTTTTCCGTGTCCGTCCCGTTATGCACGAATAACATCCCAGCAAAAGTGAAAAGAAACCCGCATCGCTCGAAACTTGATTATGTGTAACGCGGGTCCCGTTTGTTGCGATACCAAAGCAGTCAATCACTGGCAGACGACCACCCGTTTACGGATGACGTCAGAACTTGTTTTCGTGTCCGTGTCCTCCGGTGCTGCGTTATGCACAAATCCAGCGTGCGAAGTACACTCTCATTTTCATTTTGGTGAAAACGAAGCATGTAGCAGGTCTGATGCTTCAAACTCAGATACTCCAATATACACAGAACAACATAATACAGCATACTTACTGTTTCCTGAAACTTTATTTTTCCACTCAAATGTAACACTTAGTGTACCCAGTATTGTAGCCATGCACTAATCAATAGACGTACTCATGTCATACTACTACGTAACCACTAGACATACCATATTCTGTTTCATAATACATGTACTCGTACTACTATAGCATATAATTATAAGGAAAGGACATCCGCGACCTTCGGAATCCATTTCTATCATTCATTTACCATACCGTGAACTCCCGTTCTCCCTCCACATCACTTCTGATAGCAACCGGTCCTGGAAAACCGAGATCCAACATACTTGCACATTACCACAAGAAAGGCTAAATTATGCCGCTGAAGTACTCCCCCTCCTAATGCATTAATCAACTAAAGGAACAAACAAAATAATAGATGTTGTTTGTCCATGTAAAATGCACAATAAAAGTCACAGCCAAGTTAATAAATGGTCGACATCATATATTCTCGTGAATATTGTGCCAGGATGTTGACATTGCGCCCAAGGCGACTTGTATATGACATTAAGGGGACTGTTGTCGGAGGTGTTGCACCACCGGTCAGGGGGAGAGGGTCGGCTCTGGTGCTGCATCATGAAAAGCTGGCTTCAAGCGATCTCTGGAGATTGTCTCCCAACCACCGTTAATATTGAGGGTGAAGGTCTTCTCGGACCATTGTAGAACCTTGTAAGACCAATCATATGGTTGCTGCAAGGGTCTCCGGAAAGCGTCAGGCCGCACAAATATGTCGGTGCACGGAGAGAACTCGTGGGAAATAAAAACCGGGCGTACTGAAAGGGTAAGTGTTGGTGTAACCCAGAGGCCCTGCATGGCTGTACGAAGTTGGTTGTTTTTGTGTTGCCCCAGTCAGTTCTGGTTGGACAGACCAGCGGCACGGAGATAGCTGATCAATCTTACAGGAGCGACCCAGAAATCAATCACATGCAAGATGTTGTGCTCTTGTCTACGTGAAGCAAGGACCGCACAGATTTTTATGATATGCTTTATTGTGTGTGGAGGGAGCGGCCTGGTAGCGGTTGCAGGTGTCGTCAGTGGTGTCGTCATGTCTATGTTTGCAGTGTAAAAGTTGCGGGTGGTGTCCACAGCAAAGGTGTGAAAGGTGAAAACAATCATACCTGGGGAGTAATTCTTTATTTGTGTAATTGATGGGTGGGGGTTTTGAGGCCAAGATACTGTTTGGGCCCAGGTTGTTTATTGTATTTATGGTGATGTGGGTGTGGATTTTTTTTTGTAGTTTCCGTTGTTTGGTGGGGGATGTTACGAAGGATGTCACTGTGGTGTCTTTGTGGTGTAGTTTTACTGTGTTTATGGATTGTCATGACATTAAAAAAAATGGAGGTCTCAGGGGGAGGGCGTTGCCCACCAGAATATGTATTTGCTCTTTCCTCCGAAACGACACATAATTCAATGAAACTTGACCACAACCTTCATCACTTGTGATGTACCCAAAGTTTGTTCATGACATTAAAAACAATCGAGGTTGACCTGGGAGGTAGGGGAGGGGGTCGGTTATTGGTTTAAATACTGTGATACTGTTTAAAATACCTTTAGTCGGTGTAGTATACTGCTTTATTTGACCAAGTGAGCACCCAGGAGTATTGCCCCTACTTTTTCAAAAAGCATGGGGATAATTATGTTTGCCTTTTCGCAAGTGATCAGCCAACTTCCCTCCACAAGTTTTTTTTTTTTTTTTTGTATAGAATATCGAGGCTTGTGTAAGAGCTAACATTTATCACAAAAAACAAATGGACACATAAAAAACATATAATAAAGGGAGTGGGAGACAAGATGGGGAGAGAGAGGGAAGGACACAAGCACAACAGAAGAGAACAGGGACATCGGGAGATCTGTGGGAGGGGAGGTGGGAGAGGTATAAAACACATGGACACTGCAAGAACTTCAAGGAAAGAAGTCGATATTTCAAAAAGGTGGATCTGGCATGAAATTAACAGGGGTAGAAAAGATCAAGTTTTTGGATGGGGCTCCATAACCACCCACCCTCCCACCCCCCCCCCCCCCCCACCCCCGCCCCATCTATTCCACACACTTGCTCGTGTATACCAGCCGTAGAAAGGAAATATGATGGCAAACACGCCTTCATTGCCCGAGGAGACTCGACATCATCATCATCATCATAGTGATTATATTAACAACATAGATGTGAAAAAGATAACCATTAGTACATTAAGTGAACTTATTTAGGTGAACACTGTGTGGCATTTATCAATAATGCAGGGCACTTGAGTATAAGAGATGGTGGTGAACAGCTGTTTTAAAGACCTGGAGGGAGGAGTGGGATTGAAGAGAGTGAGGGAGTTTGTTCCAGAGGTGCGAGTAAAGAGGATGAAGGAGTGAAGGTGAGCAGAGAGTCTTGATTTTGGCAATTTCACCAGAAGAGGGTTACTGGCAGATCTTGTGCGACCTGTAGGAATATTTGGGGGACAGAGCACATATAGAGCTGGGGGAGCTAGGCCGGATAAGAGTCGGTAGAAGACAGAAAGTCCAGAAAGTCCTGCCTGCGGTGGTGAGTGAAAGGCCCTCAGAGTTAGCTTAATCATGAGAGATTCCAATGATTCTGAAAGCTTTGGTTTGAACAGCGTGAAGCCGAGCTAGGTATGAGGCAGGAGCACCAGCCCAGAAGGGAGAACAGTATTCCATTGAGCTGCGGATGAACGCCTTGTATGTGGTGAGGAGCGGGAGTCGGCGACTGGCTTTGGAGGCCAGCTTGGAAATGTGGTTTTCCCAGGAAAGATCATGGAATATAGTGAGACCCAAAAGCTTGAGTGACAGAACTTCTTGGAGAGGATTGTTGAGAAAATAGATGGGAGGGTTGTCCAGTCGATCTTTTCAGAGAGACATAGGAAGAGTGTGAGATTTGTCAGGATTGAAAGACATGTTCCACTTGTTTGACCAGTCTGTGACTTTGTCAAGGTCTGCAGAGAGTGAGGAGGCTGCAGACTGCCGATCTGAGGGATGAGGTATGGAGCGGCAGAGAGTGGAGTCATCAGCAAAGAGATAGAGAGGGTTTTCCAGAGAGTCTGACAGATCATTGATGAAGACCAGAAAAAGCACAGGGCCCAGAACACAGCCTTGGGGATCTCCAGCCTGAACAGGAAGGGGAGATGAGATAAATCCATTCAGGGCCTCACATTGACTACGACCAGAGAGGAAGTCCGCAAGCGATGTGTGGAGATTGCCATGGATACCAGAGGAGGAGAGTTTGGTGAGCAGAGTGGGGTGCCAGCCCGTATCGAAGGCACATGATATGTCAAGGGGTCAAGCTCTGATTTCCTGTTTGGCATTGAGGACCTCCATCCATTGTTGAGACAGCAGTAGCAGCACGTCCAGAGTAGAGTGACCTGGTCTGAATCCAAATTGAAGATCTGAGATCAAGCCATTGGAGAAGAGGAAGGATTTGATATCCGAAGCAATGATGGATTCCATGACTTTGCTGATAAATTGGGAGCAGGCTGATTGGTCTGTAGTTGCAAGGGTCTGTTTTTCCATCTTTTTTCTGTAAAGCGGTAATGTTGGCTGATTTCCAAGCTGATGGCAGACGACCTTGAGCAAAAGAGAGGGTGAAGAGAACAGAGAGAGGAGACGGTGTAAAAGAGCGGCAGAGCAGGATTTTAGAACCCGTCGGCTGATGCCGTCTGGTCCAGTTGCAGAATCAGAGTCGAGGTTTGACAGAAACTTCTCCACCTTGTCAGGAGAGAAGGACACATAGTCCAGGAGCAGCTGGGTTTGACTGGGTACGGTGGGTACAGAAAGAGATGGGTTTGGGACACAAGATTTTGAGGCAAACACAGAGTTGAGGCATTCAGCTTTTTCACGTGCGGAGTCAGCTGTGTAGCCATTTGAGGTAAGGGAGGGGTTGGAGGGGGAACAAACACCAGAAACAGATTTGACCAGACGCCACCAGGATTTGGAAGAGGGAGACAGGTTTGAGAATTCAGTCTTGAGAGCAGAGAGATATTGTTTCCTGGCTCTCCTGAGGGTATTTACACACTTGTTCTGGGCTTTGTGAAAGGAAATGAGATTGCCTTGTGTTGGATTTGCCTTCCAGGAGGCGAAGGCAAGTTGTTTCAGGGCAAATGCCTCACCACAAGATTCCATGTACCATGGACGGGAGGAACGGTATGACAACTGAAGACGAGATGGGATAAATCTATGCATGAGAGAGAGCAATTTACTTTGGAAGAATTCCCAGGATGAGTTGATGTCAGAGGCGGTCGAGATGGGAGACCAGTCCAGATGATTGATGGCTGCTTGCAGACCGTGCCAGTCAGCCTGAGTGAAATGCCAGACTCGTCGATGCTGAGGAGGCTCTCCAAGAATGGCCAGAGAGATGTCCACTTTAACAAGCATATGGTCAGATGAACCGATTGCAGCAGAATAAGAGCAGCAAACATTTGCAGGGAAGTTTGTCATAATCAAGTCTAGAAGAGAAGATGCTCTGTTGACTGAGATCCGGGTCGGGATATTGACAGATTGTGTCAGTCCCAGTTGGTTGCAGAAGTCCTTTGCTGAGTTGCCATCGCTGGTGTGGGAGGTACCCACACCCAGCCAGCTGGCATGATGACAGTTGAAATCACCACATACAGTATGAGGAAGAGAGAGTTGGGATGAGTAGATAGAAGGTGGTCCATGTCATCAGACAGCGAGATGTAGATGGAGTCATCACTGTTTGGTGGACGGTACAACACACATATGAATAAAAGGTGGGAGTGAAGGGGAAGCCTCGCCAGAGGTACTCCTGGGGGTGAGGTGGAGAGAGGGCAGTGCAGGGAGAGTGAGGAAGAGAGTTTTTGATAAAGATGATCATCATGGGAGATTCCAATATCCTCTCCAAGTCAAGCTTCAATGTTGTGTGCAAAACTATCATCGATACAAATGGCACCAGATGTTGTGCATAGATCAGCTAAGCCATGCAGCTCGTCATCGATCTCGCTGAGTTGTGTCATAACAAAGATGCCTCTAGCTACAAGTTAGCTAGAGGCATCTTTGTTCTGCAAAGCACCAATAAACCATGCCAAGCACCAAGATTAGTGTAATGGTCTTATGGATTTGGCAAACGGACTTGCTTATTACTTTTCGTATTCACGTGTCCCCGATGCTTTCTCCATTCATGCGCCTGGAAGTACGATATCTTCAGCTATGTTTCCACAGACCATTTCTGAGAACTAAATGTGAGATTCTGTTCATGGAAACCATCAGTCCAGGTCTCTTGCTGGACAAACTGCCCTCATATTGCTCAGGCACAGAGAGTGAAACTTCAGCTCGTGATAGCGATGCCCGCCACTTAAACACAACCTCAAAGAAAAAGCCGGAGTCTTGCCTTCGGGTCATGTCTACTACTACAGCAATGATGCTTTGGGAGGAAATGAACACCTTCAAAGGAATGCAAGGTCCAACCTACATTAGCCGATCTGACTTTGGGATCAGCTGAGAAGCAAATCTCTATTCTACTCTACAGTTTGTTGGCCTGGTCTATCTGAGCATCTGACGAACCTTGGCATTGATGCATTGGTCATGATCAATTCCACTCCTCATCTGAAACTCGTGTCGATAGTTCAAGATATCCTTTGCGTGCAGCCCAAAAGGAACAAAATGATACCTCATGCTGGGCCTTACTCTCAAGTATTTGACAGGATCGTCCAAAATAATAGACCTGGTGAGCAAACTATGACATTGTGTCATGCACACTCCAAACTGTGACGATGATTCCATTGACAAACAATAAGCTGACTCGCTCTCTAATAAATATTTGGCATGGCCTTTGCTCGAACCTAAAACTTTTTATCAAGTAAATGTTTCCCATTTACCTTGGGTGTTTCAAATTGCGAACTTTTGCAGACCCGTGTGAGTGAGTAATGGTAGTGGTGTGCATGAATATTTTAAAAGTCTTATTGAGGAACTTTTCAGAGTTATCTCAATTCTCAAATGCATGAGAGGCCTACACCTTTAATTTGATTATAGGCCTAGTTAACTGATCGTCATTCTCCATCAATGATTGCACAAGGTATCAACATACATGTTTATCAATAAATTATTAGTTTTGATGTTCCTTTATCGTTGTATTCATCATGAAGTTTCCTACACCTTCAAATTGATTTGAAGCCTAGCCAACAGACATTTTTGAAGTGACCTTGACACTGCATGCGGGTGTTTTCGTGCTACCACTACTAAAGTAACATTGTTTACGACCAGTTGAGTTGGATCTTGGAGACGGCTTGAAGCTGGAAGGTGTGAAAACATTTTGCTACCTCGGAGACATGCTGAATGGAGAAGGTGGATCAGACTCGGCAACAGTTGCGAGAGTGAGATGTGCATGGAAGAAGTTTCGGGAACTGAGTGGCGTGCTGACGAGGAGGGGAGTGTCGTTGAAGCTGAAGGGAAAGGTGTATGCTGCATGTGTGAGAAGTGTTATGATTTATGGGAGTGAGACATGGATAATGAACGTAGAGCAGCAACGAAGGCTGGAAAGGGTGGAAATGCGAATGGTTCGGTGGATGTGCAGAGTATCGTTGAGAGAGAGGAAGACAAATCATTAATTGTGAAAGATGATGGGAATAGAGCCTGTGATTGATGCTGTGAAGAGAAACAGGTTGAGCTGGTTTGGTCATGTGTTGAGGAAGGATGAAAGTGACTGGTTGAGAAGAGTGATGGAAATGAATGTAGAGGGAAGTAGAGGACGGGGAAGACCGAGAAAGACTTGGCTAAAGGTGGTGGAAGAAGAAATGCGGGCAAGGGGGTTAACAAGGGGAGATGTAAAAAATAGGGCAAAATGGAGAAGATTGTCATGGGGCCCGCAAGGCTAACCCCCTCTCTAGCAGGGAAAATGGCCTTAAAATGCCTGTTGTTGTTGTTTGTTGTTTACGACTAATGTAATGAATAATAATATCGACTCGGTAGAGCGCATACCTCCCGCCAGGCTGAACAGTTTACATTTTGTATCCCACTGATGGGTCAGACCTGCATCCGGACCTGAACTAAAATCGAATCGGCTTGTTCTTGGCAACTACCCAACTTATTCACAAAGTTTTGTCATAATCCCTCCATAACGTTTTGAGATATCGTGTTATCTATCGTTTTGATCCTATCTCTAAATGGTGAAGAATCACGTCAAAATTTATCGTATACCGATCTTCACCAAAATCTAATCAATTGAACCTTGTCACACACCTACACAACATGTCCATCAAATTTCGTCCACATGCGTCCATAAATTTTTGACATATCCTACTTACAGACAAATAAACAGACAGACAGTGGTGAAAACATAAGCTTCATCTACACTGGGTGGCAGGGGTAAAGATAATAGAAGTGTGTAAGACGGGGAAGTCTCTCATGGTATACAAGGTTGGTGAAAGCACACATTTATTGGCAAAATTGAAGCATATGTGCCACTTTGCTGCACCGCCAACGTTCATTTTTGGATTTGGTGCATTGAATACTTTCAGAAAAGCATGTTTTAACGTATGGGAGGGTCATGCATACCTGCAATATAAGCTTGGTGAAGTTGCGTCATTGAGAGCAAAATTGAGGCCGATGCGCGACTTTGCCGCACTGGCAACATTCACATGTGGATTCAGCATATTTAATTCGTTTGGAAAATCACATTTTCATGTACGAGTACAACCGCTCACTATGGGAGCGGCAGGAAAGGTCATTCCTCTTTGGGGTATATAGATTACAGTCGATCTATGGTCAGGCTTCAAGAACATTAGGTGTGTGTCCATTTATCAAGTTTCTTGTGGAGAGATCGCCAAGTGGTTTAAGCATTCGAGCAAGCGCTCTATTCAAAACCATCAAGGAACAGCTGGCTTGGCAAGCGCGAGCTAGCTGCTTGGTAAATGAGCACAACCCGGGCTTCCTCCCTTTCAGTTTCGTGTTAAACAGCAGGAGCGAGTTTCAAAAGTTGGCTTCGAAAAACGCCACGGTAGTGGCATGGTCATGTTATTTACCCAACATTTGTGGGGTATATAGATAGAGTACAGTAGCTCTTCGCTCAGTTCTGTAAGTAAAAATTTACCTCGCTGATGTCGGGATTCCTCCAAAATTCTTTATTTTGTGTTATAAACAGCATTAGCGACTGTTTAAAAAGTTAATCATACGTGTTTGTGGTTTATAATTTTTTTACTACTGGTAGAGGCAGTTGTGCTGTTGCTCCCACGAAAACGCCATGATAAGCTATTTATAAATGTTGACTCAACGTTTGTTCAAGGAGGAAAACCCCTTGGGGAGGTGGGATATTATTGGTATGAATATTATTTTGTAATAACATTAATATTATGCTATTATCGTTAGTTTTGTTATTTGAAGCGGCCTTGGAAAAACGTCACGATAAAGTTAATTTAACACTGATATACACCTCAACATGCAACCCCATTGACGGTAATGGCAGGGAAAACTCGTTCGAGGGAGAAAACCCCCTTGGGGTGGGGGGAAATGAATGCGCTACAACCTTCATTGTGTAACCCTTCGTCATCCTGTCAAGTTTGATTGAGATTGGATAAGTAACGACAGAATGTATTGGGGTCAAAAATTCATCGGACATACAGACAGACGCCAAATGGCGTATTTTAATAGGATTGCCGAGGTGTCCAACAAAACGAATTTTCTAGGCAATATTGACCGCCACGCCTCGCAGCCTCTTACCAAAGTCTGAGAATACTCAAACGCGAGTGGAGCAGGAACTACACAATGGTCCAGGAACTACACAAACGATCTTACTCGAATAACATGCAGCAATAACAAAAGGTAACAATGCGTTCATCGGTGGACATGCGACTACATCAGCACAAGTGCAATTTCTCTCATCATGAATTGATCATTCATCAATGACATAAATACACAATCACTTAACTATGACTTTGATCAGGAGAATTACAAATCAATTTTTTGAAGTGGCCTGATTTTGCAGCCTCTTCTTGTTGTGACATAGTGTCATCATTTACCCCTCTGCTCCAGCGGTGTTGGCACTGGTTGTGGCATTACATTTTCCACGTTAACGGTAATTTCTCTTGCAGGTTTCAGATGTACTTTGTCTCCACGTTAATGGTCATTTCTCTTGCAGGTTTCAGATTTACTTTGTTATGCCGAAGCTCATTACTGCTGGAGTGGTGACAAGATTAAGACCTAGGTCTTTCAAGTTTCTCCTTCACCTCTGCGGAAGTGCAAGTCTTTCATTGCGGTTGACAGAGAACCCCTAGTTGCTATGGTGACAGATCACTTATCTTGGCAGAAGCTTTGCTGTCATAAGATAATGAAATTTTTGAACATCATGACAATGTGAGAGGCACTCCAGATTGTCGTCGCTGGATTGTGAATGGTGAAGATGGCAGCTGCATGGCTATTGAGTGTGATACTCCTTCTCATTAAGCAGCTTGGCTGGTGCAGCCAGCTTACTATTGCCGGCATATTTTAATAGTGCAAGATGTGGGTCTTCACCATTTTCTGCAAATTCATGGCTGCAATAGTGTACTGTGGGTCAATGTCTGAAACCAAGGTTTCCGGTATTCCATATTCAGCAAAAATAAGAAAAAAAGACAAATGTCATAGCCCCCAAGGTTTTAGTAATTTTGCTATATTAGTCAGGTTCACTATGTTTTTTCGTTCAAAATTTTGGTAGATTAGCAAAACTATACATTTTTGGAATATTCAGAGCATGAGGAATCCAAAAATTAATGTTTACATTTGCGTAGACACCTTTGCGAAAATGACACTCAGGACAGTGATGAAGATCTGTAAAAGCATATTCCTGAACGGTATAGACCTCCTAGATCCTGCGTATAGGACTTATAGTTCAATCTGATACTACCTATAACTTCCTATAACAACCTATAACTTCAAAGGACTTGCAATATCATGTATTATGTAATACAGTTATATCACAAATATAAAGACAATGGTTTTCAATTACCTTTGTTTGTTGCTTTTCTATAATCCTGAGCACTATTTTGAGGCCTTTATTGGATTCCTTGACCCAGAAAACATAGGATTAGCATATTTAATTAAGTCTCTAGGTTGACTAGAAGCCGAGATAGCGCAAAATATGTATTTTATGGCGGCCATTTTCAAAATCCAAAATGGCGGCCATGCAGGTGTCTGTGCAAATGCCAACATTGATTTTCAGATTCTCCATGCTCTGAAGATTCCAAAAATGTACAGGTTTGCTAATCCCAAAATTTTGAAAGAAATTATATTTGTTAACATAGTGAACCTGACTATCTTCATCACTGTCCTGAGTGTCATTTTCGCAAAGGTGTCTACGCAAATGTAAACATTAATTTTTGGATTCCTCATGCTCTGAATATTCCAAAAATGTATAGTTTTGCTAATCCACCAAAATTTTGAACGAAATTATATTTGTTAACATAGTGAACCTGACTATATGGAGTTAAAGGCCATCAGTCGGCCATCTTTAGTCGGATTACAAAACAAAATCCTCTGCACATGTACACTCTCATGTATTGTCTTTATGCCAAGTTTGAACAAAATCTGACCATGCATGTCCGAGAAATGGTTGGGGACATGTTTAAGTAACAAAATGGCCACCAGTCGGCCATCTTGGATCTGATCTCGAAAAGAAATGATATGCATATATAAGCCATCATTCAATATCTGTGTGCAAAATTTGAACATCGGTAAATGGACAAGAAATGGTTGAGGACGTGTTCAACATCAGGTTTTTTACAACAGCTTTTTTATCTACACATTACAATATCCTTAAAGATTCCTGGCCAGAACAAACACTCTTTTGCTCTGAATAGGAATTTTACTGTGCCAATGTGACCTTGATGAATGATCTTTGACATCCAGGGTCGTATTCCGGCCAACCGTGATACACCTCGTCTTTTAGTTGACAAAACGCAGGGTCCTGTTCGGTATGCCAACGTATTTCCTCGAGTTTCACAGGGGTATCAGGTGGTGTTCTAGCGATTGCATCTACTGTATTTCGAGCAGAGGGATCTCAGTGTCTTCTGTTGGAGGTTCCACATGGCTAATCCGAGATAGCGCATCAGCCACTTGTTTTTCCTTGTGTATACTTAACCTCTACTTCTCCCTCATATTTTACCACCTTATAAACAGGAATACTTGTGGACAATTCAGTGCACTTGGATCCTCTGTCGAGAGTTAAGGTGGCTGATGCACCGCTGCACCTCTCTACAGCGGAGACAAGTGCAAATTTTTTTTGTACACAGTCAAGGCTTGTGGAAAAGGTATAACATTGAATGATCCATTCGTGCAAACGATCCGTGTTGTAATAGGTAAACAGAGGTGGGATGCAACAAAACAAAAGGAATAGTAGAGAGAGGGAGAGAAACACCAAAGTTAAAGCATAACATAGAGGAAGACTTGGACAAACGATGGGTATGCAAAGGAATGGAGGGCAGGAAAGGATGCATGGTGTGGGCAGGATGGATACAGAAGGAAACTCCAAGGAAGGAAAAAAAGTGGAAATTTGGAAGGAGGAGAGGAGGTGTGGGGTTAACGAGGGTTGAAAATATCATGGTTTTGGATTGGGAATAATCTGATGGGGTTGCTGAGCTGTCTTGAAGACCTGAAGGGGAGAAATGAGACTGAAGAAAATGTGGAAGTTGGTTCCACGGGTGGAAAAAAAAAAGATAAACGAAGGAGTGGAGGTGAGCATTAATCCTGGATTTGGGGAATTTCAACAGAAGGGGGTTGATGGTGGACCTTGTGCTTGATAGGTGTAAGGGAGCAGAATAAAGCACGGAAACAGTAGAGAGTGCAAAACCAGAAAGGAGGTGGTAGAAGACAGAGAGAACATTGACGTGTCGGAGATGGGAAAGTGATAGGCCAATACACTTGGTTTCAGCACAGAAGATTCCAATGATCATCAAAGCCTTGGTTTCCATGGCATCAAGTTGAGCAAGATGTGAGGCAAGGGAGCCAGCCCAGATGGGAAAGCAGTACACCATCAAGCTATGGATAGAGGCCTTGCAGGTGGATAGGAGTTCAGGTCCCGCGATGGAATCTCCCGCGATGAAGCTATCTCTGAGGGCCTTTCACTCACTCACCGCAGGCAGGTAGGTGGTCTTTCTGTCTTCTACCGACTCCTCTCCGGCCTTGCACCCCCAGCTCTCTCTGTGCTCTGTCCCCCAAATATTCCTACAGGTCGCACAAGATCTGCCAGCAACCCTCTGATGGTTAAACTGCCGAAATCTTGGCTCTCTGCTCACCTTCACTCTTTCATTCCTCTTTTCTCCTGCCTCTGGAACAAACTCCCTCACTCCCTTCAATCCCACTCCTCCCTCCAGGTCTTTAAAACAGCTGTTCACCACCATCTCTTATCTTCCCCCATCCAAAACCTTGATCTTTTCTACCCCCGCTAATTCACCCCAGATCCACCTTGTTTGAAATTCCAACTTCTTTCCTGGAAGTCCTGGCAGTGTCCATATGTTTTATACCTCTCCCACCGCCCCCTTCCCATGCCCCCCCCCCCCCCCCTCTCAGATCTCTCGATGTCTCCATGTCTCTCGGTCCCTGCTCTCAAATGTTGTGTTTGTGTCCTTCCCCCTCTCTCCCCATCTTGTCTACCGCTCCCGATGTTATATGTTTTATGTGTCGGTTTGGCTTTCTGTGTGATTAATGTTCGCTCTTTCACGAGCCTCGATCTTGTATACAAAAAAAAAGAAAAAAAAAAAAAAAAAGAAGGTGTGCTAAGGAAGAACTTGGTACAACGGAGAATGCTAATTCGGTGACTGGCTTTGGAGGCCAACTTTTGAAATGTGGTTTGCCCAAGAAAGATTGTGGATGATATTGAGACCCAGGAGTTTGAATGACTAAACTTCCTCAAAAGGATTGTTAAGAAAGTAGATGGAGGAGGAAGGTCAGTTGCCTGAATGTCCTTTCGGAAAGAGAAAGTGAGTGTGAGACCTGTCTGGATTGAATGACATATTCCAAATGTTTGACCAGCTTGTGATTTTATCAAGGTCTGAAGAGAGGAAAGAGGCTGTTGCCTACAGCATGAGAAAGGGCAGAGGCATCTGAAGGATGAAGGATATCATAGCAGATGGTGGAAACATCAGCAAATAGATAACGGGGGATTTTACAGAGAGTCAGATAGATGATTGATGAAGATCAGGAATACGACTGGGCCTATAACCTACTGGACTTACAGGACTGGTACCTGACGGCACTCCAGCCTTGACAAGGAGAGGAGATTGAAGGATTCCATTGAGAGCCGCACGTTGGCTATGAGAGTAGAGGAAGTCAGTAAATAATGTCTGGAGTTAGCCTTGGATGCCATACCGTGCCATAGGCAGAGAGTTTTGGGAGCAAGGCAGGATGGCCGACTGTATCGAAAGCATGCATTATGTCCAGAGAGATGGCTGATATTGTATGTCTGATATTGAGGACCTCCATTTATAGTTGGTTGAGTAGAAGCAGTGTGTCCAAGGTAAAGTGACGTGGTCTGAAACCAAGTTAGTGATCTGAGATGAGGTTGTTGGGAGAAAAGCAAGGATTACATATCAACTGCGATGATGGATTCCATGACCTTGCTGATGATTGGAAGTAAGCTGATAGGTCTGTAGTTAAGGGGATCAGTTTTTGCACCTTTTTATGCAGTGGTGTTGGCCGATTTCCAAGTAGATGGAAGATACCATAGGGCAAATAATATATAGGGTGAAAAAGGTAGAGAGAGGATGTGCAAGAGGAGCAGAGCAGGTTTTTAGGACACTTGAGCTTATGCCATCCGGTCCAGTTGCTGAATCAAAGTCGAAGGTTGAAATAAACTTCTCCACCTTCTCAGGTGCAAAAGGCAGAGTCCAGGAGCAATTGGGTATGACAGGGAGGGATGGGTACCAAGATTGAGGGTTTGGGGGACACAAGATATGGGGCCAAACACAGAATTGAGGCATTCTGATTTCTCATGACAGGAGTCAGCTATAGTTCCATTTAAAGTGAGGGAATGGATGGAAGGGGAGCACACACCAGAGACAGACTTAACAAGGCCTCACCAGGTTTTTGAGGAGGGAGACAAGTATGAAAGTTCAATCTTGAGGTTGGACAGATGTTGTTTCAGAGAAACTGCCTCACCATCTGCTTCACTGTAGCATGGGTGGGAAGAAGGGTAGGATACCTGAAAACGAGATGGGATTGAATCTGTGCATAGGAGAGAGCAGGTTTCTGTGGAAGAATTCCCAGGGTGAGTTAATATCAGGGCCGGTAGATATTGGAGACCAGTCCTAAAGAGTGTCCACTGCTGCTTGCAGTGCATTATCTTGTATACAAATAATTATTGCTGATAAGATGGTTAAAAAATGCACAAGTGATGCTCTTCTTCCAGATTCTCTTCAACCCTTTGTGGCTAGCATCAGCATGCATCACATTTTGCTTTTCAGTGTTGTAATAGCTAAACAAAGACGCTTCTTTGTGAAGATCTGGGGATCCAAAAATAAGTGAATTGATACATCGTCCTTTGTTGTAACTACAATTTAGAGCCTACAAACTATGTTGGCTTCATCAAACAGATGCATTCCTCCAATAGCATGAAGCAAATGGGGATCCAGACTTCGCCACAGAGATATTAGAATCATTGGACTTAGCCGGCGACAAAGATGGCATGAAATGGTAGAGAGTCTCAACTCCACAGGTTCTAGCTGAAAAGCATGGAAACTTCTTCATACTCTGGGTGAGACTAAGGCTTTTCAATATCGTCCACTGAAAGTTGCAGCTAATGCTATAACCACCCATCTTCTCAATTCCACAAAGCCGCTCGGATGGAAAGTCCGAAAACAAAACTCACTGACACGATATCTACATCCGCAAACACCACCCCAACCCCCACCCTCCTCTCTCATCTCACCTCTATCTCTATAGCTTGATATAGCACTATCTTCCACCAAAGCAGGCAAAGAAGTAGAAAAAGATGGTACTTACTCCGACCTTTTGAACAACCTATGGCTTAAAGGACGAGACTGGTTCGCACACATATCGACACTGTATACCAGCGTGCTCTAAACACTGGATATGTATTTGTAAACCTTCCATCAGCCTACAGTCTGGAGACATAGACTGCTAATGAAAGCATTCAAACTTCTGCGTTGCTGAGCCACAGATCAGGTGCCAACGTCATTGTTGAGCAACTGCCAGTTTCCCTCTGCGATGCTACTTTGGCTCGACTGTTGTATTTTACTGAAGAGTATTGTGCCTGTGTAGGTAGATAGACCACCACCCCAAGCACCTGGAATCTGTCCTAAAATCTGCAATGCAAGCTACTGTCCTGGAAACCATGGTTCACATGAAACCAGATTCGCGCATCCCCTGCTCGGATGGCTCACCATCTGCCCAAATGTAAAATAAAGGAAAGCACAGAATGTGACTGAGGAATCCCTGACCAAACCATGGACCATGTAGGTAACCATTGTGAATATTCAGCGGAGACTTTGGAGCAACACAAGCAGCCACAAATACTGCTCTTATTTGGCTGTTCAATATGGACTTGGATGTACGAGTTCATATGCAGGAAGAAATCGTCTTCTGTGGAAATTTCTTCTCAATTTTAGTTTGTTCAATTGAGCCTGGCCCATACTCCTCCTCCTCCTCCTCATCCACTCCTTCACCTCCCCACTTCTGCAGTATTGAGTATGGATGCAATAAACAAGATGGCCACTATTTTTGTTGAATCTGCTGAGTGCATTTGATTTTAATATAACGAACAAGCCTGAGATATTCAGCTATATGGCTCAAAACTCACCCTGGCGTTGAGAACATATGGAAAATCCAATCTGTGCAGTATAGTATTGTTCATACGGTAGTTAACGCTCAGCAGATCATTTGTATGCATATATGCCAAATTTGGTACAATTATCCATGGCTGTACGCAAACTCACAACAAAGATGGTGTGCATGCTGGAACTGTGCCTTCTACCGACGTCTCATGCTGTTCAAAGTTCAGCAGGTTCGGACTTGCCATGAATTTTCATTCCTTCATCAGCTTTCCTAGCATTGGCCTTCGCACAAAGTTAGTTTCTTCCATGAGACCAAATTCCTTGGCATGCTGACATCTGGCTTCAACATATTTTGTACTTCATACTGTCTGCCTGTTTAGTGCATATTCAAATGCCAAAGCGTTTACCACTGGATGTCCACGGGTATTTATCGACATATTATGGCTAAAATTAAGAATAACAGTAAATATACATCACATTAAGTGTGCGGTAAGAAAGAACGTTTCATGTAACATATGAGTTTCGTTCAAAACAGTCGTTACAGAAAGTGGCAAATTTGTTAGAATTATCATACTCTGTTACAAAATGAATATACCATTCTTTTTGCAGTATTGAGAACCACATTTAAAGTGTTAATGGAAAAGGAGGAAAAATATTTCGATTTTAAATTCTGTCGGAAAGTGATCAGTCAAGGCCGGATGGGGAACAATAAATAAAAACACGAATATTCTCTTTTTATGATGTTCTCAATGATGTAGAGCAATGATTGTCAATTTGGAGACTACAAAGAAAGTAGAGTAACAGTATAAGTGTTACGGATTCGTCACTTCCGCCTTTGTTGTTATTATATGCTTGTAGGATTTTTAGTTTCAGATAATATTGTTGTTAAGATTTTTGTGTGAAATGGAGATGACTTTAACTAAATAGTAAAAGGTAAAAATAAATGTTTGTGAAGGAAAAAGGAAAACGCGGCAAAGAGACCTGAAGAAGAGCGATCGATATGGGCAGAGATAGAGGAGAGAGCTGTGAGTCACGTCGAGGCTGTGAGCGAACTTGTTTTATATATATTGGTCGCGAATGAGTTGAGGTTTCCTGTGAAAGGGATTGTTTGCGACGTCGTCAGATATTGCGAGTGCAATTAAACCTGCATCTGAGGTTTTATCACCAAGTGTGAGTCATCGTTGGAGAAATCAAGTGCCTCCATTACGGGCCTATACGCCATTTTGTACTCGAAGAAGAAGAGGCTGTCCACTTAGTGCATCTTGTTTTGCCGTTGGGATATCCGTATCGACCTCGTCGTGTTGATTGCCGTTGGTTTACCTATCGGCTCAATTCCCATATCGACCTCTCACCTCATAACTCATCCACAGCCGCGCCAATACCTGCCTGTTGTTTTGCCATACTGCATGACCTCGACCTTCACCCCGCGTGGAGATTCGTGCCCGGACTTTGGGGAATGTTACATTCCACTCACGTTTGGCGTATCGTGAGTTCATTGCTTTGAGAGCATTGGGGAATGATGGTACCATCATATATATTGTTCATTTGATGCAAGTGATATTTTCATTGTACTTTCTTTCATAGTGTAATTATTGTGTATGTGAGAGTTCTTAATACAATTACTTGTTTTGTTCTTCAATTGCTTTGGTGTGGCTTTACCATGGTTTATTAGAACACTCAAGATAACAAATCTTTCTGCCGCGTTCCCTCTCGAGTCTCTGAGGTACACTGTAACCGGGGGTTGGGGAGGTAATATGTAACAATAAGGGATACTAGAAATAATGTGGATCCCTTAAAGGCTTAACCACTTGTCATTTCAACCTGTCCTGGGCTGGGATGAGCTATTTCTGTTATTAAATTTCTTGGTAAATGTAATACCCAAGAGATGTAAAATGAACTAGAACGGCACTCAGTAGAGAGCATACCCTCTGCCAGGCTGAGCAGTTTATGTTTTGTATCACACTGATAGGCCGGATCTGGATTCGGACCTGAACCAAAATATAATCGGCTTGTTCTTGTCACCTAACCAAATCATCCCCCGAGTTTGGTCATAACTCATCCACAACTTTTTTAAATATCATGTTATTTATCGCTTTTTCGCCCGATCTCTCAATGGTGAAGAATCGAAAAATTAAATAATTATCCTATCCCAATCCATATTCAGATCTTCACCAAAATTTAATCCATTCCTCCTTGTCAAACACCCAACCTGTCCACCAAGTTTCGTCCAAATCCGTCCATAACTTTTTGAGATATGCTACATATTGGTTTTAACCCAATCACTCAATGGTGAAGAATCAATTTAAAAATTCTCTGATCTGGATTCGAATCTACACCAAAATTGAATCAATTCTTCCTTGTCACATACGCAATCTCTCCACCCAGTTTCGTCCAAATCCATCCACAACTTTTTGAGATATCCTGCTATACATAGTTTTTGGCCCTATCTCCCAATGGTGAAGAATCACTTAAAAAATTATCTGAACCTCACCCGGATACGTATCTTCACCAAAATTGAATCAATTCTTCCTTATAACATAGGCTACCTCTCTGCCAAATTTCATCCGAATCAATCCACAACTTTTTGAGATATTTTGTCCACAGACAGACAAACAAACAAACAGACAGGTGAAAACATAACCTCCATCCACCTTGGGTGGAAGAGGTAAATATCATGAAAGCACCCAAAGATATTCTCTTATGATCCCTCATCATTCTCACCTCCCAACCCCCACCGCTCCCACTTTGGCTAACGATAAAAAAAAGAAAGATAAATCATCTACAACATCAATTCACTTATCGACAACCATGAGATAAAACAGCCTAGTTATTGCTCAGCTACCTATATGCTGTAAGACTACCTACTTCTGTGTTCATTATGTAAAGTTTCATACTTTGAGACTGCACATGTGGTGTTTCAACACCGTCTGAACTCGAACTGTTTTTCATTATCCACACCAACATTCTCTACGTATGCCTCTCTGAGATCCATTCTTCTTCATCTGTTGTCTCTGACCAAGTTTGTCCGAGAGAACTGAAGTGGGGTTAAATGGAAACCCATGGAGAATCACATCTCCGCAGCTGCAGATGTGTTCAACAGGCCCAGGATAAAGCTGTCAAAATCTATGGCAAATTATTCATTCTCACCTGCACTGATTCACTGAATTTGGTGACGCACATCTTACAACACAATACAGGACTTTCAAAAGGATGTAGTCCATTCCAGAATGCTTTGCAGACATGCCAGAAACTTCCAGCAACAGCAGCCATCGGGGCATGATATATTATATTGTGTGTGTGAGACAAGGATTCTCGATAAAATGGCTCAAAAAGCTAACAGAAAAGTCGAAAATACTTGAAAAGGTACCAGTGTCTCGCACAACGAAAGAGTTCCCAATTTTGCCAGCAGGGTTGAGAGTACAGCACTACAGCAGACTCCTGATGATGTGAACTGGTGCAAGAGCCGAATAACTGTGGACGGGCCCATGCTTCCCAAACCTCGCGATCAGCGAGTGGACTTTGAACCTTGCAGGAGTCCCTCATGTGAACATGACAGGCAAGGTGATTTTTTCTAATGGACATCTGTAATTGGAAAGAGAATGCTGTGCAGCATTACCAATAAAGTAATGGTTACCAACTCTTTGACAAAGGACATCTTCGGGATGGGAAAATACACAAAGCTTGCGCCATCCCCCTGAGTTGTTCAGAGGGATGGCACATCCCCTGGCACATCCCCGCTCTCCCCAAATGCCTATAGAAAGTCTACACCCCCTTTCAAAATTTTCACCTTTCGTTGCCTTATAGCCTGGAATTAAAATGCATTCAATCAGACTTTTTCACCTTTATTTACACATCGTAACCAACAACCTCCAAGCAAAAAACAAATTCTACAAATTTCAAAAAATTAATTACAAATACAAAACTAGAATATCTTGGATAATTGTGCACGTCCCCCACCCCCTTATAAATAGCAATTGTAAATGAGCTCAGGTGTAACCAATGACCTTCAAAATCACACACATCAAGTTAACTGGCCTCCACCTGTGTTAAATTGTCATTGTTTCTGATTATTTCAGAATAAAATCAGCTGTTCCTGAAGGTTTTCTCTGCTGGGTGGTGCATTTCACAGCAAAGACTCAACCATGAGCACTAAGGAGCTTTCAAATGACCTCTGGCATAAAATTGTGGGAAGGCATGGGTATAAAAATATTTCAAAGGCCTTCAATATCTTTTGTAGCACAGTCAAGACTATCATTAAGAAGTGGAAGGCGTATGGTACCACCAAGACCCTGCCTTGATTAGGCGATTGATTAGGCCAAACTGGATGACCAAGCAAGGAGGAGACTCATCAGAGATGCCACCAAGAGGCCAATGGCAACTTGGAAAGAGCTGCAGGCCTTTATGGCAAAGCCTGGTCACTGTGTGCATGTGACAACAATATCCCAAGCACTCCACAAGTTTGGCCTGTACAGTAGGGTGGCAAGAAGGAAGCCATTACTCAAAAAAACCCACCTTGAGTCCCGTTTTGAGATATGCAAAAAACCACTCCAGAGATTCTGAAGCCATGTGGTAAAACGTTTTGTGGTCTGACGAAACCAAGATGGAAGTTTTCGGCCTAAATGCACAACATTATGTTTGGCGCAAACCCAACACAGCACATCACCCAAAGAACACCATCCCTGCCCTGGTCTGGCACCCTGCCCTGCTCACCAAACTCTCCTCCTATGGTATCCATGGAAATCTCCACGCATGGCTTGCGAACTTCCTCTCTGCACAGACAGTCAATGTGTGGCTCTGAATGGAATTCTCTCATCTCCCCTTCCTGTTCAGGCTGGAGTTCCTCAAGGCAGTGTTCTGTGCCCTGTGCTTTTTTTGGTATTCATCAATGATGTTTCCAACTCTCTGGAAAATCCTCTATCTCTTTGCTGATGACTTCACTCTCTGCCGCTCCATATCTCAACCATCAGATCGGCAGGCCTCTTCACTCTCTGCAGATCTGGACAAAATCACAAACTGGTCAAACAAGTGGAACATGTCTTTCAATCCTGACAAATCTCACACTCTCACTTTGTCTCTCCGAAAAGACTGTCTGGAATACCCTCCAATCTACTTTCTCAACAATCCTCTTCAATAAGTTCTTTCACTCAAGCTTTTGGGACTCACAATCTCCCATGATCTTTCCTGGGAAAAACACATTTCCAAGCTGGCCTCCAAAGCCAGTTGCCGACTGGGCATCCTTCTTCGTGTGAAGTCCTTCCTTGGCACACCTGAGCCCCTCACCACATACAAAGCTTTCATCCGCAGCTAGATGGAATACTGTTCTCCCCTCTGGGCTGGTGCTCCTGCTTCACACCTAGCTCGGCTTGACGCTGTAGAAACCAGCTTTCAGGCTCCTTGGAATCTCCCGCGATGAAGCCGATTCTGAGGGCCTTTCACTTTCTCACCGCAGGCAGGTTGGTGGTCTTTCTGTCTTCTACCGACTCCTCTCCGGCCTTGCTCCTCCAGCTCTGTCTGTGCTGTGTCCCCCAAATATTCCTGCAGGATGCACAAGATCTGCCAGCAACCCTCTTCTGGTGAAACTGCCGAAATCAAGACTTTCTGCTCACCTTCACTCTTTAATTCCTCTTTTTTCCCACCTCTGGAACAAACTCCCACACTCACTTCAATCCCACTCCTCCCTCCAGATCTTTAAAACAGGTGTTCACCACCATCTCTCATCTTCGCCCATCCAAAACCTTGATCCTTTCAACCCCGTTAATACACCCCAAATCCACCTCTTTTAATCTCTGACTTCATTCCTGAAATTCCGAGTAGTGTCAATTTTTTGCTCTCTCTCATGCAATTTGTTTTATACCGTGTACCCCTTCCCTCCCCCCCCACCCCCCAGCCCTCTCCCTCCCACAGATCTCCCAATGTCCCTGCTCTCAAATGTTGTGCTTGTGTGCTTCCCTCTCTCTCCCCATATTGTCTCCCCCTCCCTTTATTTGTTTTATGTGTCCGTTTATGTTTTTTGTGTTTTATGTGCTAAAGTGTGTTTAATGTGCTAGCTCTTACACGAACCTCGATCTTGTAAACAAAAAAAACCCCCTACTGTGAAGCATAGTGGTGGCAGCATCATGCCATGAAGATGTTTCACACCAGCAGGGGCTGGGGCACTTTTCAAGATAGAAGGAAAATGGATGGAGTAAAAAACATAAAAATCCGAGAGCAAAACCTGCTGCTCTCTGCAAGAAAGCTGAAATTGGGACGGAAATTCACCTTTCAGCATGATAACGACCTGACGCACACAGTCAAAGCTACACTGGAGGGGCTAAGGAACAAAACGATAAATGTCCTTGAGTGGCCAGGTCAGAGCCCCAACCTAAATCCAACAGAAAATCTGTGGCATGACTTGAAGATTGCTGTCCATCAATGCTCCCACACAACTTGACTGAGCTTGAACAGTTTTGTCCAGAAGAATGGGCAAATATTGCCCAATCAAGGTGTGCAAAGTTGGTGGAGACCTATCCCAACAGACTTACAACTGTAATTGCTGTCAAAGATGTTTCCACCAAGTATTAACTCAGGAAGGTAGACACTTATCCAACCAAGATATTCTGGTTTTGTGTTTTTTGTGGTTCACGAGTTATCAAACAGAGTGACCACTATATTCGTCATGGGTGTGTGTGTGTGTGTGTGTGTGTGTGTGTGTGTGTGTGTGTGTGTGTGTGTGTCTGCAGCATAACTACCCGATATCATCTGATATTGATGAAACTTGGGTGGGAGGTTGATATCATGATCTAGTTGTGTCCTGCCTGGAGTGGGCGTATTGCTCCCATTGTGGGCGGAGCCACGTCCGAAAAAGATGTCTTTTTAGGGGGTAATCGAGTTCGAGCTACATCTTCTCCGAGGGAGTTGGTGGAATCTGACAGGAGTTTCGGTATTTGGTTAGGCCAATGTCATGTGTCTAGCCCCATGGAGCTCGATTTTTCATTTTCGCCCCAAGGTCAAGGTCACAAGGTCACGAAATTTAGAAAAGTCGATTTTTGATGGTTTTATTACATTGTTCGCTTCCTGATAGGGTGAAATGTCGTACATGATCTTATATTATCACATACATCATGAAATACAAGCTTTCCAACAAATTTCAGAATCTTCGATCTTTGACCTTTGAAGGTCACAAAGGTCAAATTTTCGAAGTTGTCGGAATGGAACCGAATTTTCGGTATTGTGTAGCTAACTAACCTCGTAACTGATTATACATTATTTTCTATCTCATTTCAAGGTCAGTAACCTTCGTTTTGACATTTCCAGGCCAGCACCACACACAATTATGGTCAGCTGGCTCTTAAAGGCCTGCGCACGTAGCGCATTGGGGCCCTTTGTAAATAGGCATGCACACCGCATGTCGGGGGCCGACACCTGCCACGTGGGCCCCCGACCCCCCAGTCTGGGCCTGTTTCGGTTATAGTCCGTCCTTCGTCATTGAATACCGCTCGCTCGTGAACCATCGTCGTCTCCTGACTTGTTTTAATTAATTTTCTGAAATTTGTCGAATTTGTTTTTCATTTGGAAGTTGAGAGTTACGAAGTGTAAATAATGGTGGAAAAAGCCTGATTTAATGCAAGTTAATTCCAGGCTATAAGGCAAGAAAAGGTGAAAATTTTGAAAGGGGGTGTAACTTCCTATAGGCACTGTACACGTAAGAGCCAGACTTACTAGGCAGACAACGTATTTGGTTTGGGTGCTTCTGAACACTGGGGAAGGACATGGCTGGGGCTTGTGGTTGCATCGGGTAAGCTTAAAATCAACTTTTAAAAACATTTTACTATTAATCATGTTGGGGATCCATCAGATAGGCATTCAGCAGCCTCTTCCCTCTCTGCAAACCCTGATAGAATCAGGAGCTAATCAAACAGTTGGAATACGACTTTTAACCCCGACAAACCTCAAATTCTAACTCTGTCTCTCAAGAAAAGGACCATCTGGTGAACCTTCTCATCTACTTCCTTAACAAACCACTTGAAGTTGCATCCCTCAAAATTTTGGGTTTCTCCCTTGGACAAACCACACATCCAAGTTGGAATACTGCTCTTCTGTTTTGCCTAGCAGCCCTGACAAGAACCTTGCATTTCCTGACGCCATGGTCACCAACCTCAAAATCATTGGAATCTCCAACGATGAAGGTGAATTTCTGGGCTGTTGCTCTCGCATTCAAGACAGGTTGGAGGCCTCTGTCTTCTACCGTCTCCTTTCTGGTCTTTCACCCTCTGCCGTTTCCATGGTCTAAGGTTTCTGCAGGGAAAATGTGGTCTGCCAGTAACCCTCTTCTGGTGAAACTCCCAAAATCCAGGTTCACCGAAGCTGTTTGCTTCCCCAATCTGTTCAATCTCAACCTTTCTTGCAGAACTTTAAGTTGGTTGTTCATCACCTTCCCAGATCAACCACCACCCCCCATACACCTGTATCATGATCTTTACTAAACTCATGAACACTTTCCATGCACACCCCTTCCTTTCCAGGTTAATCTTCTCCAGATATACATATACATACAGACTTGGCATTTAATATGGAATTTTTTTTTTTCTTGACTTGGGTTTGCTTTTTGAACTCGGTATATCAATCTGGTGAGTTTCTTTTACGCTTCGGTGATTTCTTTGTTAAAAGAACCATGTCACTGATTGTCTATCGCAGCAAGAAGTCAATAACATGATTATATCACAGGTGGCGTGACAAAATGTACGGACAGGTACATTTGACGATTGCCTTCACAATCGGGTATATAAGGGTTGTTGCGTTCTGTATTAGTGGAAAACAACTGCTGCACGTCTACAAAAGTTATTGCCGCTTCCCCTGGAGTTGGTCCGTCAACTCGACAATGCTGTTTGTCATTTAGTGGTGGCTTTTCGAAATTCTGGCATGAAACAGCATGCTATTGCTTGGCAGTATGGCATCACTCAAGGTCAGGTGTCAAATATCCTGAAACGAAATGCTCAGAGGGGTGTCCCTACTCCAATACCGAGGACAGGACGTCCCCGCAGAACCACAAGGAGGGATGATCGCCAGCTGCACCGGTTAGTCCGCAATGGCCATACCAGGTCAGCTAATCGGCTTAGGGCTGTGTGGCAGCAACTGACAAATGTGCCTGTATCCAGAAGGCTAGTCAACCAACGACTGGTTCAAGCACGCTATCGTGCCAGGCGTCCCCTGAGAAAGCCACGTCTGAACAGACAACACCGCCAGCGCTGATTGCAGTGGGCCAGAGAGCACCGTCAATGGCAGCCAGGACACTGGAATAACGTGATCTTCAGTGACGAGTCTAGATTTCTGGTCTATCGTCAAGATGGCCGCGTCTGCACAGACAAGTGCATGAAGCCTACAACGAAGATTGTATAGTGCTAAGAGTCCAAGCTGGAGGTGGTGGGGTGACCGTTTGGGCTGCTTTTCATGCAGGGGGCAAAACTGACCTGGTTGTTCTGAATGGAAACCTGAACCAGTTCAAGCACAGGGCCATTCTGGAAGAAACATTGCTTCCATTTGTTCGTGCAGCCTTTCGAGGAAACTTTGTCTTCCAAGATGACAATACACGGCCTCATCGTGCTCGCATGATCCAACACTTTCTTGCTGACCGTGGTGTAGAGCATATGGAGTGGCCTGCCATGTCCCCGGATATGAATCCGATAGAGAACTTGTGGGCAGAATTAACGCGTCAAATCGACAACTTGGACCAGCAGCCTGCCTCTGTGCGTGAATTGCAGCAGGCTATTGTAACTGCATGGCAAGCGATTCCTGTCCAAACCTTGGCAAATCCCGTGAACAGCATACCTCAACGTGTATGTGCTCTCCTGAATGCTCGTGGGGGTTACACGAAGTACTGAATTGTAATTTTACTGGCCGTAATCCCAGTCGTAATTTAACTTTTGTTTTTGTTAAAAAATTTTTTGGCTAATGTGCAAAATAAAGAGATACTTCTGGAAAACGCACAGAAGTTTAACACAGTACTGTCCATGAATTGAGTTCGATATCAGTTTACATCACTTTCAAGGATCAATTTATTTGCTTCGAAATGTCAAATGTGGTTTTTGTTTCCTTTAAAGGTCACATTAACAAAATCTAGAATAATTTCAACATAATTCCAATGAACTTTTGGTTCTAAGTCATCTTGAAAAGTAAGTTCACCCCCACAAAAAAAAAATTCCATATTAAATGCCAAGTCTGTATATACAGGGTGAATCAAAAATAGCGCCCGCGCCCGATTTCTGTTTTTTTGGCTCTCAGATTCTTTCTGAGATGTCATGTTGTTAATAATTGTCTTGCAGATTATTAATTTTCTTCGTTTATTTATTTTTGTTTTTGTTATGCAGGTTATTGCTGAGAGTTTGGAAAGTTACTGAATTTACACCAAATTGAACCATGAATTACCTTTCAATGAATCAGCGCATTGTGGCCGTGAAACATTACTACAAATGTAGAAATGCACAGGAATTCGATATTAACCCACCCCATGGAGGAAACATACGATTGATTGTCGAAAAATTTGAAGCAACAGGGTCGGTAGCCACTGCAAAGAAGTCCGGTCGTCCGAAAACGGCAACGAATGTCGCTAAGGCTGAAGAAGCCATCAGGGGACTGGAACAAAGTCCGCAAAAGTCAACTCGCCGTTTATCTGCAGAGTTTGAAGTGAGCCAATCAAGTGTTATCCGTATCCTTCACGAGAAAAACTGGAAACCTTACATTCCACGCTTACTGCATGCCCTTCATAATGGAGATGACGACCGCCGTCTTCAATTTTGCGAAGAGTTCTTAGCTAAACTTGACGAAGAGGACACAATGCTAGACAACATCTGGTGGTCAGATGAGGCATGTTTTAAGCTTAACGGCACAATTAACAGACACAATTGTGTCTACTGGGCTGCGGAAAACTCAAGAGTGACAGTTGAGAAGGAGGTAAATTTACCTGGCGTGACAGTTTGGGCAGCCTATATCTCCATTAGGGATAAATGGACGCTTTTTCTTTGAGGGATCTGTCACTGCAGAAATTTACCTGGAATCATTTAATGAAATCATTTATTTCTACCTTCTTGTACACTGTAATACAAATGGCAAACAAACAATCAACTGACAGAAATATATATATAAAACACAGTTTGTGTGTGTGTGTGTGTGTGTGTAATGTTACCGATAGACTCCTAAACGGAGAGGCTCACGTACTTGATATTTGGCACAGACATGGCCATTGAGCCTGGTAAGAACATGGCCGAAATAAAAATTTATTTCATAATATTTTTAAACCATATTTTTACCTCAGCGCATTTCAGCGAGGAATATTATGCACGGAATCTGACCGGTCGCAGAGCAGCGCGCTGATTCGCTCAGAGCGATCACGTTGCCGCCATTAACTCAGTTACACGTTCGCATGTATTTCAGAGCGAAAAGCAATTGCCTTTTTTCACATTTCAGCGACGAACATTGCCATTCACACCACATAGGTTTTTTTCCCTTTCATCTTAAGATCCATATTTTTTGCCATAACGTAGCGCATTATGGCTCTCTCAAGCTCGAGTTAGCCAATCACCTGGGAGCATGAGGCCACGTTGGCCACGTTGGCCACGCCCACGACACGACGCAGAGTTGCAATCGTGCGTTTGCGTCGTTTCTTACCACGTGTAAACGTGGTATTTTGTCTACGAGTATTTTGAATTTGGTATTTTGAATTTGTCTACAAGTGAGTGACTGGAAGACTGACTGTGATAAAGGCAATGGCACCGAAGAAAAGAAATTTGTCACGTTCGACCTCCCGAGCAAGGAAAATCGCTGATCGGAGACTCCATGAAGCCGATGAAGGTACTTTTCACCATCGACAAGCCCCCTCCCCTTTCCCTTCCCCCCTCCCCCTCCCCCCCGTTCCCCTCCCCTCCCGGCAATGCGAGGTACTTCTGCTAGTGTGTATATATATATATATATATATATATATATATATACAGTGGAACCTTGACTTACGAGTTTAATTCGTTCTGTGACCGAGCTCGTAACTCAAATTGCTCGTATCTCAAATCAAATTTCCCCATTGAAATGCATTGAAATGCTATGAATCCGTTCCAGCCCGCCAAAAACCACACCAATTTTTTTTTAAATATACAGTATATATAAAAATATCTCGCGCTTTATATTTCACCTGTATGCAGCATACAAGTTGGCAGGATGGCCTGGACTGGAGGTACGCACACTTGACTCTAAAGTCTAAACTGTCCAGCCTGGGTTTGAATCCCGACCCAGCTATAACCTGTCATGGGTGAATCACAGGCAGGGTGATTCATCAATGTGTGTACCGCTAAACTGGGCGCCCCGTTTGCGTCCCATTAGTTGTTGGATGTTAAGGATCTCACCGTGTTTTCCACAAAGAGAAGGCGAGCTATCGCCGGCACTCTGAACAAGTTGTGGCCTGGCATGCTCTTCTCCTCTGCCGTTATATACGTCCTCCTCGGCACCTCGCTCATGTTTTTCGACGATTGCGTGTTTTATATCCAAGCACAAGTTTTATATAAAACACGACGATTGCGTGTTTTATATCCACAAGTTGTGGCCTGGCATGCTCTTCTCCTCTGCCGTTATATACGTCCTCCTCGACACCTCGCTCATGTTTTTCGACGATGGCGTGTTTTATATCCAAGCACATCATCCTCTTCTTCTTCTCAGTACCGTGTTTTCCACAAAGAGAAGGCGAGCTATCGCCGGCATTCTGAACAAGTTGTGGCCTGGCATGCTCTTCTCCTCTGCCGTTATATACGTCCTCCTCGGCACCTCGCTCATGTTTTTCGACGATTGCGTGTTTTATATCCAAGCACAAGTTTTATATAAAACACGACGATTGCGTGTTTTATATCCACAAGTTGTGGCCTGGCATGCTCTTCTCCTCTGCCGTTATATACGTCCTCCTCGGCACCTCGCTCATGTTTTTCGACGATTGCGTGTTTTATATCCAAGCACAAGTTTTATATAAAACACGACGATTGCGTGTTTTATATCCACAAGTTGTGGCCTGGCATGCTCTTCTCCTCTGCCGTTATATACGTCCTCCTCGACACCTCGCTCATGTTTTTCGACGATTGCGTGTTTTATATCCAAGCACATCATCCTCTTCTTCTTCTCAGCACTGCACTTGCCACTCACTTTCTTAGGCCCCATGGTTAAAACTAAGAAATTTTCCGAAATAACCAAAATGCGAAAACAAAAATGCAGCGCTATACGACAGAGATACGTACTGTACTTGCACGGCAAGATAACCACGTGACCAGAACCCACCTGGCGGCGTAAACTCGAAATAACCAAAATGCGAAAACAAAAATGCAGCGCTATACGACAGAGATACGTACTGTACTTGCACGGCAAGATAACCACGTGACCAGAACCCACCTGGCGGCGTAAACTCGAAATAACCAAAATGCGAAAACAAAAATGCAGCGCTATACGACAGAGATACTGTACGTGCACGGCAAGATAACCACGTGACCGGGTGGCGAAAGCTCGTAACTCGGATCTCGGCTCGCATCTCAAAGCAATAAACCGCCCGAGCGACGGCTCGTATCTCGAAAAACTCGTAAGTTGGGGCACTCGTAAGTCAAGGTTCCACTGTATATATATATATATATATATATATATATATATATATATATATATATATATATATATATATATATATATATATATATATATATATATATATATATATATATATATATATAGTCATGTGAAAAAGTAAGTACACCCCATGTAAAGTATTGACTTTTTCAACATATTTCAACATACAGCTATTTGATCTTCATTTCAACAATATTGACAGACCTCAAGCTTCATTCAAACAACCACAAGTAGGCGTTTCTTATAACTGTCTACCAGTCTCTGACATCGACTGGGAGAGATTTTTGCCCACTCCTCCATGCAGAATTCTTTCAGCTGTGCGATGTTTGAGGGGTTTCTTGCATGCACAGCTCGTTTCAAATCCCCCCACAACATCTCGATGGGATTTAGATCCGGGCTTTGACTTGGCCATTCCAGAACCCTCCATTTCTTTCTTTTCAGCCATTCCTTGGTGGATTTACTGGTATGTTTAGGGTCATTGTCATGTTGCAAGGTCCACTTCGGTTGAGCTTCAACTTTCCGACAGATGGCCTCACATTATCCTCAAGCACCCTCTGGTACAATGAAGAATTCAGAGTGGATTCTATGATGGTGAGCTGCCCAGGCACTGATGCAGCAAAGCTGCCCCAAACCATAATATTTCCACCACCATGCTTTACAGTTGGTATCCGGTTCTTGTGGTCAAATGCTGTCTTTGGTTTTTGCCAAACATGTCTTCTGGTTCTGTGGCCAAATAGCTCTACCTTTGACTCATCTGTCCAGAGCACATTGTTCCAGAAGTGCTGGTCTTTGCTTCGGTGTTCATTGGCAAACATTAGTCTTGCCCTGATGTTCTTTCTGGACAGCAAAGGTTTCCCCCTGGCACACCTCCCATGTAGATCAAATTTGTGCAGCCTCGTTCTAATGGTAGACTCGTGCATTTTGACATCAACAATGGCAAGAGCTACCTGTAGGTCCTGTGATGACATTCTGGGGTTCTTCGAGACTTCTTTCAGCATCTTGCGGTCTGCTCTCGGGCTGAACGTGCTGGGGCGGCCTGGCCTGAACAAGCTGGCAGTTGTTTGAAATCTTCTCCACTTGTAGATGATCTTCCGGACAGTCGAATGATTGATTTCAAATTGTTTGGAGATCTTTTTAAATCCCTTCCCAGACTCGTAGGCATCTATAACTTTCTTTCTGAAGGCCTCAGAGAGCTCTTTTGATCTAGGCATGGTGACGCCACGCACTTCAACAATAAAGAGCAAAACAAACTAAATGTCTGAGGTTTAAATAAGACAGGTTCCTCCAAGATCCTCTCTAACGATGTTCTCATCATTTGCACCTGATCTGGTGCACCTGATTCTAATTTTAGGTATTTGAAGTAGTGATAAATGTAAGGTTGTACTTATGTAGTGATAAATGTAGGGGTGTACTTACTTTTTCCACATGCGAAATTTTCATTTATGTTTATTTAAATTATACAATGGACTACAAAATGTAAATATTTCATGATATTTGTTATATTATATCACCTTTATCTGTCAATATTGTTGAAATGAAGATCAAATAGCTGTATGTTGAAATATGTTGAAAAAGTCAAAACTTTACATGGGGTGCACTTACTTTTTCACGTGACTGTGTATAAACAGAAATCGGGCGCTACTTTTGACTCACCCTGTATATTTATTTATTTATTTATATATATATATATATATAATTAGGGTGGGCTTCAAAAAATCAAAATGCCGATTTTCTCCGGGACATGGTCTATTTTTGTTCCTTTTGGTGTCAAAGGAAACCACACCAAATTTGAATGGAATCCAATAATATTTTGGGGTGCCACATCAGTGATGAATTTTCCCCCATGCAAAAATAGGAATTCCCATTTTTTGGGTTGTATATACACAAAATAAATACATAACTATATATATACATTAAATATAATATTAAAAATAAATATATAGTAAATATACATTAAATAATAATAATATATATTATATTATACATTTTTTTACAATTATACGATAGACAATTATACAAATATAGACAAATATAATACATTAAATAATATATTAAAAATAAATATAATATATTAAAATTTAAATATAATAAATAAATATATAGTTATACAATATATATACATTATAATTAAATATACATTAAATTTATACATAAAATATACATTAAATAATAAATATACATAAATACACATTATACATTATATATACTAGGGCATGCCCGTACTATATATAAGCTAGGACGTGCCCGTACGTGGGTGCCCGTTCCTTGCCAAAAAAAAAAAAAAAAAAAAATTTGTGTAGGGGTGTGTGTGTGTAAACATCCTAGGGCGTGCCCGTACGTGGGTGCAAAAAAACATGCGTGCAAACAACAACAACAAAAAAAAAACTTTGAAACCACGTGGCAGTAACGACCACAGAACCCCCCCCCTCTATTTACATGAATGGTTTGGTCCATTCGCAACGACCACAGAACCCCCCCCTCTATTTACATGAAATGGTTTGGTCCAAAGCGAACGGCTTGCGGTGTTTGGTAAAGAAATCGCCATAGCTCGGTAACTACTTGTCCGATTAATTTCAAACCTTGAAAAGGCACATCCTCGGGTCCCCAGCAATATACCTGGCAAGTTTCAAGTATATCGGACCGGTAGTTGTCGAGAAACAGCGGTCACAGACAAACATACACACATACAAACACACATACAAACACACATACAAACACACATACACACATACACACAGAGATTAATGAAATTATAGATAGATAGTTATATACAATATATTATACATACAGTTTTGAGACTTCCTATGATCACTATCTGGGCAATTTTCATGCATGTTTTGTACAGGTTCCCGGGGTCAGGGGTACGCTTTTTTAGTGTGTAATATGTAGGCCTAACTTATTGACTGTGGCTCTTTTGTAGAGAGTGACCCTGTGGAGTAAGAATTAACAGGATTTTACCCACATTCTTGCGTATTTTGCAGATATGGCATGTGCTAGTACCAGTGTTTCATTGAAAACTCGGGCTCAGGATAATGTGTATCTCATTGGGTCCACTTCTGGAGATGCCATCAAAGGTGCCAAGCTCCCGACTGTGCATCAATCTCTTGTCCTGTTTTTCCATCACCTGAAGAAGGAGAATCGCACTGCCCGGGAGAGTGCAACCCTCACCATTGAAGAGGTTGTGAAGTTCTGGGAAAAAGCTCACCTACCTACAACGACGAAGCAGCACTGCATCCATCGTTTGGAGAGGCTATATGAAGAATGGAGGAGCCTCCAAAAAGGTGCAAAGCGGGGTGGTGCGACCCAAGAGAAAAAGGAAGCATCCTTCAAGGCCTCCTTGGAGAAGACGTTTGATCTTAGGCATGCAGATTCGGAGGCCATAATCACCAACCCCGAGGACAGGAAGTTTCTTCACGATCAATTCTCAGAGAGGAAGGCTTCAATGGGATCTGTAGACACTGTGTTGGAAGCAAAAACGAAGCGAAAGAAAGAAAGGGAAGAAAAGGAGAAGACTAAGGCAGAGAAGGAAAATAAGAGACAGGAAATGGTCATGAAGGGTGCTACTGCTATGGAAGTCACAGACTCAGACTCTGACTCTGAGACCACGGCACAGGCTGGTTCTTCATCATCTGATGGTGGGATATCTCGTCCCAAGAAAAGAAGGCCTATCAACATTGTCACTCCTGAAGTCGCAGTTTGAACAAATCAATCAGAAGATGGCTCAGGCAGCCTTGAAGGCACTTGGCCACCACACGTGGTACATGAGCCCAGTACTTGTGGCATTTGCATTCTTTGACACCAGAATTGACAAAGAAAGCAAGATCAATATGATTGAAGCATTGAAAAATGACGGTGAAAACCCCTCTCCAAAGAGACCAGCTATCAAACGAGGAACCGCCCTGTCAATCGCTGGCCTCATAACAAAACACACCAAGCATTTCTTCAGCATCCTAGGGACCCCCAACTGATTGGATGGATAAGGATCCTGGTTCATGGGAGCAAGAAACCAGCTTTCAGGAAGCAAAGAAAGCCGCCAGTGGCTTAGTCGTGGTGAACGACAGGGCAGAAAGGGGTGTCGCATTGATACAAGACTACAATAAGCTCCTTACAAAGGATGAAGAGCAAAAGCAAGCTCTGCTCCAAGTTGTTGCTGCTCACAGGAAGATGTACCCCGATGCCAAGAAGGCAACAGTGGTGAAACAGGCCCAGAAATAGGAGTTACATTTCTCATTATATTTGGGTTTTTTTATATTATGTGATATGGTGTCTCTTCATTTTATGAACTGAACATTTGGATTGTTATCATTGAATTTGAGTTTTCATAGCAATATAGTGCTATTTGTGCAGCTATTGTAACTTGTGTTTGCTAGAATACAAAGAAAGTGAGTGGAGGGTGGATTTTCATAAAACAAACTCCTGGTTTTGCTTTCGATCCATATATAGAAAAGTTTTGTAGACACCTTTAGTTTGAAGGCTGATGTGGCACCCCTAAATAAAATCAGATTGCTTTCATATTTGGTGTCTTTTCATTTTGGAGCAAAAGGAACAACATAAAGCCATGTCCCAGTAAAAAATTTTTTTTAATTATTTTGAGCACCACCCTAATATATATATATATATATATATATATATATATATATATATATATATATATATATATATATATATATATATATATACTGTATATATACTGTATATATATATATATATTTATATATATATTTATATATATATATATATATATATATATAATCGAGCTTGTTCATTCTCTGTGCTCTACTTCCGTTCCCCTTGCCTATTCTTCCTCCATGTGTCCCTTTGTTGTGTCATTCCACCATTCTATAGTTGTATCCCCCCCACTCCCTTTCCATTATGTTATTTCTGTTCTGGTATGTTCTGTTCCATGTTCCAGCTCTTCCATGAGCATCAATTTAAAGTACAAAAAAGTCCTTTTATTGTCTACCTTTTTCCCTTCCCTAACCCTGAACATAAACAGTGGATAGGTTTAAATTTGAGTTACATATGTACCTCGAAGCAGTGGGGATAGAGGGATACATGGACATTGGCAGGAATGGTTAGTAGCTGAGGGATGAATAGATGATTAGCCCCTGCACGTGAAGTGAAAAGCGGGGTTAAGTAATTAGTTAATTCCTGTCTGTCCACCCGACCATCTGTCCGTCCATCCAAAAACGTCAGTTTATGATCGAGGATCAAAATTTCATCTTATATTTTGAACATGAATCAGAAAACGAACCTGTTGTTTTCCAGTACTTTGGCTTTGCATTCGTCCTGATCGCATCTGCGCACACAGCAGCGAGGTGTTTTTTTACTCTGTCTGCCTGTCTGGCAATCAAACAAAATTGAAAATTATTCCAAATAGAAACACACTGTTTTTAGGGACGTCACAAAGAACACAAACAACAGGCAAAGATATCTAATGTAACGTATTAAATAAGGTGGTGTTAAAGCCACTGTGTCAATGCCGGTAAACTTTTGGAATTAATTTTTTTATATGACCTTTACAATTTATTTCAATTTAATTATATACTTGAACACTGTAAAACACAAATCACCTGCTTATCGCTTCCAAAACCCTTCTGATTAGCAATACATGGACCTGTTATATAAGGTGGTGTTTAAGACTGCATCAACAGTGTTAAATCTCTGGAATCATTGTTTTAAAATCCTTAATCCGGCAAAATCCTCCGGCCCTTAAAATCATTATTTTATTTTGAATTATATGCTTCAACACTGTGTGGGGTAAGGTGTACTCTCGAGTTACCTCTGCCACAAAAGGTGGATGGAGGTTATGTTTTCACCCCTGTCTGTTTGTCTGTCTATCTGTGAACAGGATATCTCAAAAGGTTGTGGACAGATTCAGACGAAATTTGGTGGAGAGGTTGGGTATGTGACATGAACGAAATGATTAGATTTTGCTGAAGATCCGGATCCGTATGCGAGAATTTTTAAGTGATTTTTCACCATTGAGAGATCGGGAAAAACCAATATATAGCAGGATATCACAAAAAGTTGTGGACGGATTCGGACAAAACCTGGTGAACTGCTTGGGTGTGTGACAAGAACAAATCAATTCGATTTTGGCGAAGATCTGAATGCAACAAATGTTTTATTACCTCGGCCACCAAAGGTGGATGGAGGTTATGTTTTCACCCCTGTCTGTTTGTCTGTGAACAAAATTTCTCAAAAAGTTGTGGACGGATTCGGATAAAATTTGGCAGAGATGCAGCTTATGTGACGAGGACGAAGTTATTAGATTTTGTTGAAGATCCGGATTCGGATCCGGCTACCAGAATTTTAAAAGTGATTCTTCACCGTTGAGTGATAGGGCCAAAAACTATAGATAGCAGGATATCTCAAAAAGGTATGGATGGATTTGGATGAAACTTGTTGGACATATGTGTGTGACAAGGAAGAATAGCTTCAATTTTGGTGAAGATCCGGATCCAGATCCGGCTAGTATAATTTTTTAAGTGATTCTTCACCTTTAAGTGATATGGCCAACCAGGCGGAGGTATGCTCTCGACTGAGTGCCGTTCTTGTTGTACATGTCATGATGGTGATATCTGTGAAAGGGTCTCGTCGAAAGGTGAATGCCCCCCACCCCCCCAAAAAAGATACAAAACAGTGTCAAATAGTATTAATAAAAATAAGAGACATTTTGTATGATATTGTGTGTGTGTGTGTGTGTGTGTGTGTGTGTGTGTGTGTGTGTGTGTGTGTGTGTGTGTGTGTGTGTGTGTGTGTGTGTGTGTGTGTGTGTGTTAAACACCCTGGTGGTGGTGTCTGTATTTTCCCCACTGTTCTCATCTCCACTTTACACCCCTCCTCCCAGTGAGTGAATTTAAGTTGATATACTGTTAGAATTGTAAGAATTGTATTTTTGTGTAACCTCCTCCTCTTCGCTTCCTTACCTCCATTTCCCCCCCCCCCCTCCCCCCCATCTTCCAAAGCACAGAAAGTAATATTATATATGAGTTTAGTGAATAAAAGTAAATGTGTATTTATTAATTTGGTCATGGTTGAAGGTTCATCCTCCCAGGTTCTTTATCTTCCATTTAAATTCCTATTAGTTGGTAAATCCAGTCGAATGTCACTGATAACACATTGAGTTATGAAAATGAGGAATTTTCTCAAAATACCCTTCATGTGTTACAAATTGTTCCATCATCAACGATTTGGTGGAAGTTATCCATGTACTGTATTCTCAGCTAATGTATGACTGCTGAAGCTTTAATCTCAAGTCTGAAACGCATGTCCGAGATTGCTGTTTAAATGCAGGCTTGCATATTTGTGCTTCGTGGCAAATTTCCATAAGACCCCTCCGTTTTGGGGATAATTTCCATGATATTCCATACTTCTGGTTCGGATTTCTACTTCTTCTGGTTCGCTATTTTTCGAGCAATATTTTTCCTAATCAATGCAGCTGACCACAGAGTTACCAACAATAAAACAAAATTGCTACTCAGCTTTCAAGTCTCTGAGATGGAGATGAGCAAAAAATATATTCAAACTTGACAACAAAACCAACATTAAGCGACATTTTCGAAAGTATTCCCGTGGCCTGCAGTTATAACAATGGAGTTGACACAGCGTTATTTCCCTCCAGGATATATCGCATTATAAACTTGTCAAAAATACAGCCTAACATTTACGTTTTTTCAAAACTCAAAAATGTATTAAAAGTTCGCGTGGCAATAGCAACTCAACAGACCCAACATGCGCTGTGCACATTCAATCACATGTGCTACATCAAATTTCCCTCCCAGTTTGCTCCTGTGAAGATGCACGCCATCGTAATGCAATCGACACCAAAATACCTGTCCAGGTAATAAAAAAAAGAAATCCAGCTCGATGCCTCATTCAATTTCACAGCACATCCACGAGTTCAATTTTTACACGTCGTTACCCGATTCATTTTTCACACTACATCACCTAATTCAATTTCAAAACCACATCATTCAATTCGAGTTCATAACACGTCATCTCACCGAATTTTACACTTCTCACCTCTCTGGTTTTCCTCCATGTTCACCTTATTACATTTCAGACTATTATCTCCAATTTGAACTTCTGACTCACCTTTTTCCTTCTCGAATCTATTTCACGTCACATAATACAATTTTAACTTGGAAGTTTCACACCACTCTCTGATTCATCCAATCCTAATTTGACCTCACATATTTGTAACCTCAATTAAATGGAATCTCATATCAGAACAACCAAATTGATTCAGGTCTTCATTCAACTCCCAATTTTCATGTCCAGCCATAAAAGGCCTTTACAGTCGGCTGACACCACGTATTACCCCAACCAGTCAGCTGACACCATGTATTACCCCAACCAGTCAGCTGACACCACGTATTACCCCAACCAGTCGGCTGACACCACGTATTACCCCAACCAGTCAGTTGACACCACGTATTACCCCAACCAGTCGGCTGACACCACGTATTACCCCAACCAGTCAGCTGACACCACGTATTACCCCAACCAGTCGGCTGACACCAGGTATTACCCCAACCAGTCGGCTGACACCACGTATTACCCCAACCAGTCAGCTGACACCACGTATTACCCCAACCAATCGGCTGACACCACGTATTACCCCAACCAGTCAGCTGACACCACGTATTACCCCAACCAGTCAGCTGACACCACGTATTACCCCAACCAGTCAGCTGACACCACGTATTACCCCAACCAGTCAGCTGACACCACGTATTACCCCAACCAGTCAGTTGACACACAACAATCACTGCATACCCACCACCCTGCGAATCCAGCCCAAATACGAAGCGACACGTGTGTATACGCCTGGAGAACTGGAATCTCCACAGCCATGACCCCAAGCGGTTACTCCTTGAACGACCCAACGTCCGTCTTGCCGTGGACAAACCAGAGGTCCTCCACTGTCTCCGCTGCATGTGTCCACCCCGGTGCTGCCCCCAGCACACACCATGCGTCTTGTAAAGCGGCTTCCATAGCGACGGCGGCACACCGAGCTACGGCGCAGAAGCAACGAGGCCTGTTGAAGGGTTCGGGGGTAGGACTTCCCTAGGACGGAGAGATAGAGGGAGGAGAAAAGGTGAAAGCAGGTTGACAAGCTGCTCTCAACAAGCCTATCATCATCCTTTTGTGTGGCACATTTGGTCGAGCTATTTAGACATTATTTGTTTATATGCAACACAAGACACACTCAACACACTGATGCAATGCCCTCTGCTGGTTAGGCCAGAAATTTGGAATTTGGCCATGGTGTTAGCGATAGCTCGCCTATTCTTCGCAAAGGACACCTTGGGATCTAAACCGTCCACAACGAATGCTCGCAGACAAGACACCCGTTGAAGGTGCATCTGAGAGACACAATAATGCTTGCAATAGAGATGAGAGTGGGACAGAAAGCTGTTGCTGAGAAAGGTGGGGCAAAATTCATACCCACTCCTCCCCCAATAAGTTCCTGGGCCTGGGTTATATGTTGAGTATCTTGCACATCTGCACTAGAGGGCTTTGCGACTGAGGATTTTGTGGGCAGGAGACTTGCACACACACTGACGGATGCTTTCCTTTAGCAAAAAATAGAAACAAAAACATGGCACAATGAATGCTCTTGTGACCCTGGAACCAAACAATATTTAAATGTGTGTGTATGTGCTTTTGTGTGTATGTGTATATATACATTATATATATATATATATATAAAACACAGTTTGTGTGTGTGTAATGTTACCGATAGACTCCGAAACGGAGAGGCTCACGTGCTTGATATTTGGCATAGACATGGCCATTGAGCCTGGGACGAACATGGCTGAGACCATATTTGACGAGATCCATATTTTTTATTCATATTTACCTCAGCGCATTTCAGCGAAGTACCCGCTAATCTCAGCCAGTGCGAGCAGCTCGCTTATTCGCTCAGAGCAATCACGTGATGTTCCATCCCGTCACACGTCACACGTTTGCACGTAATTCAGGGCGAAAAGCCATTGCGTTTTTTCACCTTTATGCGACCGTGTTTTGTGTCGATTTTGTGCGATATGAATTAAATTTTAATTCATATTTCGTGTTTACGAATTCGAATGCGAAGGATTTCCCCTTTCGATTTCGAATACGAATCGAATACGAGCTTGAGTCGAGAGGGCGAATGTACGGGTCTCCCCTCCCCCACCCGGCAATGCCGGGTACTTCTGCTAGGATCACGTGATGTTCCAACTTTGCCGCCATAATCTCACAGTTATGCGTTCGCACGTAATTCAGTTTTTTCACATTTCAGCGAGGAACATTGCCATTCACACCACATAGGTTTTTTTTCACTTTCATCTGATATTTGTGATTTATTTCAAACAAACTGTATTTCCCATCTACACGGCCATGTATTCCTATTAACGTTATGTAAAGTACATAAATTGTGTGGATTACATCATTTCTGGATGTGATCAATTGCCAGTAACCATCTATATCCCTCCCCTCCCCTTCCCTCCTCCCCCTCCCTCCCCTCCCCCTCCCCCTACCCTTCCCCCTCCACCCTACCCTCTCCCCTTCCCCCCTCCCCCTCCACCATGCCCCTCCCTTTCCCCCCTACCCCTTCCTTTCTGCCCTACCCCTTCCCCATCCCCCTCCCCCCCCTTTCCCCCATGCTCCTCCCTTTCCCCCCTACCCCTTCCTTTCTGTCCTACCCCTTCCCCACCCCCCCTCCCCTCCCACTCCCCCTCCCCTCCCACTCCCCCACCGCCCTCCCCCTCCCCCTCCTCCCTCCCATCCTCCCACTCCTCTCCCCCTCCCCCCACCCTCCCACTCCTCTCCCCCTCCCCACCTCCCTCTCCCCCACCCTCCCACTCCTCTCCCCCTCCCATCCCTCCCCCTCCTCCCCCCCTCCCATCCCTCCCCCTCCTCCCCTCCCCCCTCCCTCCCACTCCCCCTCCCTTTCCCCCTCCCCTTGCCCCTCCCCTCTCCCCTTCCCCCCTCCCCTTTCCCCTCCTCTCCCCCTCCCCTCCCCCTCCCTTTCCCCCATGCCCCTCCCTTTCCCCCCTACCCCTTCCTTTCTGCCCTACCCCTTCCCCATCCCCCTCCCCCCATGCTCCTCCCTTTCCCCCCTAACCCTTCCTTTCTGTCCTACCCCTTCCCCACCCCCCTCCCCCTCCTCCCTCCCCCCACCCTCCAATCCCTCCCCTCCCACCTCCCCTCACCTCTCCCCTCCCCCCTCTCCTCCCCTCTCCTCCCCTCCCCCCGTTCCCCTCCCCCTCCCCCTACCCTTCCCACTCCCTCCACCCTACCCTCTCCCCTTCCCCACTCCCCTTTCCCCTCCTCTCCCCTCCCTTTCCCCCATGCCCCTCCCTTTCCCCCCTACCCCTTCCTTTCTACCCCTTCCCCATCCCCCTCCCCTTTCCGCCATGCTCCTCCCTTTCCCCCCTACCCCTTCCTTTCTGCCCTCCCCTCCCCCCTCCCCCCTCCCTCTCCCCTCCCGCCTGTTCCCCTCCCCTCCCCTTCCCCCTTCCCTCCCCTCCCCCGCCCGACAATGCTGGGTACTTCTGCTAGTATATATATATATATATATATATATATATATATATATATATATATATATATATATACACACACACACACAGTTGTGGCCAAAAATATTAGCACCAGTGCACGTTTTTCAGATAATGCACCATTACTTCCAGAAAATTGTTGAAATAAAAAAATATTTTGATATCCACAAATGTATTTCTTTGGTTTGCAGTGGAACAAAAGAAAAAAGCTTTAAGAAATTTCTCATTCCACACATAGCTCATTCCACAAAGAAATCCTAAAATGGCCCGGACAATATTATTGGCACCTTTTAGAAGTTGATATAAATAATTAGATTTCAAGCAGGTGGATGCGCCTTTACTTTGGAATTGAACTCACCTGTGTTGAGTTGCAGGTGCCTGCAATATAAAATTCACTCATCCAACCAGTTTGAAAAGAGAAAAGGAGTCATTCTGCTGTTGTGTGTCACTGTGTGTACCGCAATGAGCATGGAGAAAAGAAATAAAACCAGAGAATTGTCTGAGGAGGTCAGACACAATATTGTAGCCGAGCATGTACAATCTCAAGGCTACAAGTCCATCTCCAGAGACCTTGATGTTCCTGTGTCCACTGTTCGCAATGTTATCAGGAAGTTTCAGACCCATGGCACCGTAGCCAACCTCCCTGGATGGGTCCGCAAGAAAAAACTTGATTCAAGATTGCAGCGAAGTATTGTTTGAATGGTGGAGAAAGTACGTCGGTCAACTGCCAAACAGATTCAAGCTGACTTTCAGCAACAAGGTACGACAATTTCAACTTGCACCATCCGTTGCCAACTCAATGAAAGGGGGTTCTTTGGTAGGAGACCCAGAAGGACCCCACTGCTGAGAGACAGACCCAAAACACACCTGAAAAAGCGAAAATCCTTCTGGGATAATGTCCTATGGACAGATGAGACCAAATTAGAGCTTGTTTGTAAAGCATATCATCTCTATGTTTACACAAAACAAAATGAAGCTTTCAACGAAAAGAACACCTTCCCTACAGTCAAACATGGAGGAGGTTCAGTGATATTTTGGGGTTGTTGTATTGCCTCTGGCACTGGGTGCCTTGAATGTGTGCATGGCATCATGAAATCAGGAGATTACCAAGGTATTTTGGAGCGCAATGTTCAACCCAGTGTCAGAAAGTTGGGTCTCCGTCAAAGGTCATGGGTCTTGCAGCAGGACAATGACCCCAAACACACTTCAAAAAGCACCCAGGAATGGTTTGAGACAAAACGCTTGAATGTTCTGAAGTGGCCAGCAATGAGATCAGATCTAAATCCCATTGAACACCTGTGGAGAGATCTGAAAACAGCAGTTTGGAGAAGGCACCCTTCAAATCTGGGAGAACTGGAGCAGTTTGCACAAGAAGAATGCGCCAAACTGCCAGTACAGAGGTGTAGGAAGCTCATTCATGGCTATAGGAAGCGCTTGACTGCAGTTATTTTGTCCAAAGGCTGTGATACCAAATATTAAGTCTAGGGTGTTAATAATTTTGTCAATGCCATTTCTTTTTATTCTCTGATTTAAAAGGACATATTAAGTTCTGAATCAAAAACAAACATTCTGTAATATTCACAGTGAAATAAAGAATTGTGGAGACCAAATACTTGTGTCTATTTCAACTTATTTTTCGATAAAATTGTGAGTTATATGAAAAAATTGCAAGGGTGCCAATATTTTTGGCCACAACTATATATATATATATATATATATATATATATATATATATATATATATATATATATATATATATAATATATATGTATGCATGCATGCATGCATGCATGCATACATACATACGTACATATATAGTCGCGTCCCGGGGGTTAAGACCCCTGGGTGACGGATAACCGAAACGTGCTTTGACTCCGAGGCGTATGCCCGAACTTGGCAGGATTATTTCTGGCACGCGTGGGGCAGGGACCGAAGTCTTACTTAGGATGGACAGCCGACATGGGGTTGTATTCCTCGATCCACAAACAAAGAAACAAGACAAGATAAACAGGATAAAATTCAACAATAAACGATTTAATGAAGATAAATGCAAATAAACATGAACGGTGATGTAAAAAACGAAATCCTAAATGAGGGACCCTCCACTCTGACACAAAATACAGACATGGGAAAAGATAATGAAAATAAAATGGTGTTTATAGTGCCGCCACTTAGTGTTGTTGTTCAAGCGAGGCCGTTGAATGAAGTAGGCAGCACGAAGTGGCCCGAAGCTGCGTGCAGGAAAGATGGCGCGAAGCTCCTCTCTGTCACCACAAACGTGAAGGGATTTCGTGTGGCCGGTCCTTTCCCGCTCGTCTCCTTCCGACCGACGCGCCAAGAGTTCCGCATACCGCTGCCTCATTTCTCCTCCTCATGATTGCAAAAGTTCCACCAAAGCTTCGGAACGCCTCCACAGGCACACACGAGGCCAAAACCACAACAGTTTGCTTGCGTGACCGAGGCAAGACTATTAGCAAGGGTGAGACGTCTTCCTCTTCCTCCTCCCTCCACTATACAAAGCTTCACGAATGGACACGGCTTAAGATGCAGCCGTTTGCCAGCGCGACCAAGACAAAAAGAGGAAGATTGATGCGACCGCCCACAACCAAACTCAGGACAAGAGAGAGAGCGGCAAACACGACCGTCCGCTATTAATCCCAGGATCAGAAAGAGTCCAAGATGGTGAGAGGGCATATTTTTCCTTCAGCTCTCGAAGTTCCACCGCTGACATCACACTCTGTCCAATCACCGACATCCCATTACATCAGTCCATTGCCATGACCAATCATCATCTTCAGGGTGGGGCTTCACGACTTTGCTTGACGCCCAATGACGAAGGTCGAGGCATGGCCTCCCCATCATGAGTCGTCGGGGGGCGGAGTATAATCTCTGTTCGGGAATGTTCGGATGACGTTGGGGTTTACTTGCCGATTGGCAAATGCTGTTTCTGTCGGCCCTGGCGGCGCTGTGAGCAAATGAGTCCATTACTTCGCTGTTGTTGTTTAGCGGGCTTTTAATTGAAATAAAGATGGAGGGAAGATCACAGGGGGCAAGTTACACATTGGGGAATTAATCTTTCAGCCCTAGAATTAATTAGCACAAAGCCATACCCCTTATGGCGACATGCAAATGCTCTTACCCGGACAGACGACCGACTTACTACATCAAGATTCTTCACGGCATACAGAGCATTCTAAACCTACACGATTCTAACTTTCCTAAGGTATTCCATGCCTACCCCCACAAACGTAACAATATATATATACCTATACATACATAACAGTCACCATAGATCACAATACCCTCCCCCTCCCATAATCCCTCCCTCCCATCACCACACCCAGCCCCTCTGCCCCCCCCCCTCCCCCAATGATATGATTAGCAGTAAATATAAAGATTTTAAAAGTTGATTTAAAACTTGGCCTGTGAATTCACAAGCACCAGATATGATCCTCCCATCGCTGTTAAGAAGCACCCAAACGAGATACGGTGTTTCCCTCAGGCAAGTCTGCCTGGTACATCTGGCTCTCACATAAATAAAGCTTGCACTAGCTTTGTGTATCAAGATGTCCTTTCTTGAAGAGTTGGTATCCATTACTTTGTGGGTAATGCTGCACTGCATCGTCTTTCCAATTATGGACATCCATTAAATAAATAACCAAGCCTGCCATGTTCACAGGAGGCACCTCCACAAGGTACAAAGTCCACTCATTGGCAACGATCGTCAAGGTTTGGGTGGCATGTGCCCATCCCCAGTTAATCAGGCCTTGCACTGGTCTATACAGTCAGGAATCTGCAGTATGGGCAGTTGCAAGATCTCCGTACTCTCGGTGAGGTGAGAAAGTTCTCCAACTATTTAATTGTGCAGAGGCACTTCCCTTTTCTCCCTGGTACTTTTCCAAGTATTTTTGAATTATTTTTGAAGTTTTCTGAGCCATTTGAGTGAACAATCCTTATCTTGCAAGCATGATGTAATTTATCGTGCCCTGATGGCTGCTGTTGCTAGAAGTGTAAACACATGTGCACAAAGCATTCTGAGGCGGATAGCATCATTTTGATGGGAGGTTCGCAGTTCAATTCCAACCCTGGCAGAGTAAAACCAAGGGCTTTAAGAATGGTACGTGCTGCTTCCAATTGCTTGAGGCTCATGACATTGATTGGGAGGAAAAAAGTTATCTTTAATTACCCCCACTGAGTGCAGAGAGAAGAGAAATATCATAAAGATGGTATTTCTGATAACAAGAGTGCCCCTGAAGTTACTTCACTTGCTAAAGTCAAGTCTGTTGCTGTGTTTTTCTGAAGTCATCTGGTATTGTCTCATATATTTGTTTGTGCTTATACATGTGTTTTCGGCATTCGGGCATGAAAGTGTGTGTGTGTGTGTGTGTGTGTGTGTGTGTGTGTGTGTGTGTGTGTGTGTGTGTGTGTGTGTGTGTGTGTGTTTTATGTTATAGCTCCTCCATGAGTCTGAGGCCCTGTTAAAAAAAAATTTTTTAAACTGCTATTCTGGCTATGAGGGCAAAATGGAACATTTTGAGACATGTACAGGAAGCCTCTGACACAAAATTAACACATTTCGTGGGCTTTCACATGTAATGTCTCACTTTGGAATACCGTATACAGTGATTATCTGTCTGGTTGGTACAATAACCTCTCTGTATTATAGTGTATGTAAATGCCTTGGAATACATGAATGACATCTTCAGATTCATTTTGCAAAATTAAACATTTTACACCAATATAATATATTCCAGAAAAGGACGAAGAAAGGGCATGTCTTTATTATATTCCCTCTCCTCTTGTAAGAGATTACCTTTGGCAATGTAAATGAAAACGAGCAATCGGAGATTGCAGACCCTCAGCAGGACTTGTTTTCTGTGTTTTTTATAGTACATTCTTTACAGACGTGCTCACATTCTCATTGTACAAACGTTATCAATGTACTCACATTCTTGTTGTACATCTTATCGGAAAAAAAAAAAATATATATATCAGTGCAGTGTCTGTCCTGTCCTGTGTTGTGTTGTCTTGTCACTGAACTACTCCCTCAAACTTTTGTGAAATCGTACCAAACTTCTGGTATGCACATATCTCTCCCGTCGGTATGTCCTAAGGGTATTTATTTGGAAAAAAAATTCCAATTTTTGATTTATTTTTGGAATTTTTTTGGGGAAATTTTTTTTTTCAACTTCAATTGTTTATAAAATGTGATATCACGTATATTACAAATACATGTGTCAAAATAATTGTTTGAATTATGATTGGTTTAAACCATGACAAAACAGCAACTCAGGTACAGTCATTTATCTACATATCTACATATCTGGGCAGTGTCTGTGTTGTCACTGAACTACTCCCTCAAACTTTTGTTTCCGTGGTTGTGAAGTGTTTTTAATAACGTGGTGGTGGTTTTGAATCACGTGGGGGTGAGGTATTTTAATTATGTGGTGGTGAGGTATTTTAATTATGTGGTGGTGAGGTATTTTAATTATGTGGTGGTGAGGTGTTTTTAAATGACATGGTGGTGAGGTGTTTTTAAATCACGTGATGGTGAGGTATTTAGAATTACGTGGTGGTGCGGCGTTTTTAAATCACGTGATGGTGAGGTATTTAGAATTACGTGGTGGTGAGGTGTTTTGAATTACGTGGTGGTGCGGCGTTTTGAATTACGTGGTGGTGAGGTGTTTTGAATTACATGGTGGTGAGGTGTAATCGTCCCAAACTTCCAGTCTGCACCTACCCCTCCCCTATGTGTGTGCTGAGGGGTTCTTTATTGAAAAAAAAAAACATTCAACCTAAATCTTCAACCTAAATTGCCTATAAAAATGTAATATCACAAACACAGCAAATACATTTGTGCAAAATAATTGTTTGTATTATGATTGGTGTAAATCATGACAACACATCAACTCAGGTACATTCATTATCTTCAGCTAAAATAAGCCTGTTCCTCAGTAACGACGCTTGGTGAGGCGAGCGCAGCGAGCATATATATATAAAGCTGGGTTCATGTCTGTGGGTGCGTCATGAGCCCCGCCCATTCTACAGTCCACGCCCTCCCTCCTCTCCCCCACCCCACACGTCCCAAGTACCACCCATTAGCCAAGTGACACCAGCGGGCCAGAAGTCGCCGCCATTTTTTTCGCTCCACAGAGCTCTTTGACTTCGTTGGCCTTTGGCATACATTTGAAGACCGAGGAATGTGTCTTCTATCATGAAAATAAAAGTACCGTTTTGAGGAAACAAAGGTACATTTTGGTTGCAACTCATACAGAGGAAACAATTAAGCATGTTTGGGAATTAAAGGAAACATGAGTCACCCGTCATCCTGATTCCCTGCTCACTCACTCCCCCCACCCATCCCCCACCTCCTCCTCCTGCTGCTCTCCCCTGCCCCTTCCTCTCAATATTCCCATCAGCGAAGCGACCATGTGTTGTCTGGCAACACTGGGTACCTTTGCTAGTACTATATATAGAGGTACTCTGTTGAAAAAGATAACGTGTAATACTGGCGACCACCAAGGTGGCATTTGTAGCCGACATTAGCACATTATGTGCAGACAAACAAACAGACAAACTCCTCTGGAGAAGGTAGTAATCGTTTAATACACTTAGAGTTCATTAATAGTTTGGCGGTGACTGAGCAAGAAGAAAATGAGAGATTACAGGTATGGTGGAAGATTAATTTTGGTAATCAAGAAAATGAGGGAGATAACAAACGACAACAGAAACGTTTACCGTACCTGTAATTCCCCAGCCAGTGACGTGACAGTTTTGTGTTCCGCGCCGCGGCTCTCTGCGATTCGTTGGAAGGCAAGCCGGAAGCACGAGAGAAGACAGTCTGGTACATGGCTCAGCCAACTGCACCAATGCTATGTCATGTGCATTGTGATGCATCTTGTATTTGGGTTGTAGAACCACTTGCTGCAGATGCACGTCCATTTCTGACTCCTCTCGTTCCAACGTGTGATGGTCCCCAAGCCGCAGCACATATCGTTTGAGTTCTGTCACTCCATAACTGGTCACCAGGGCAAGGGTCATGCTATGAAATGTACAACCTAAAAAAACAACTGAACTGTTGCATAGGAAGATTTAGTTCATCACAGGTTTCAGTTACACGTGGCCTCTCAAACAAAAGAAAACGGTAAGTACAGTATAAGCAATTTTCTTTCTTCCTAAAGACCTAAATCATTGATCCAGGAGCAAAAAATATTATTTCTCATCAACAACAAACATCAAAGTTATGTTGAAATTTACGATTTTCTTTTGGTCCCATCTCCGCGTGGGGAAGCATTTAAACTTGTTCATTTGCTAGTGATCCTGGAGAGGGAGAGTGTAATAATATGAGCAAGTTGATAATTATATGGGTTTCAGAATTTAAATATGGATCTAACGTCCAATCGCTGTGACTGAATTTCTGAGCCTGAAAAGTATCAGAGAGTGTTGTGGCGTTCTCGACGTCGGGATTGCCCAGAGACAAAATGGCCGCCCCATTCACATAGCCAAATACAAAAGTGGTACAGTATCTCACTTAACCAACTCATCCACCAAGTTTTGTCAAAACGTGTCCACAACATTTTGAGATATGATGCTATATGTTGTTTTCAGCCCCATCTCTTAATGGTGAGGAATCCCTTTTTGTCCCCCGTCGCACCGCGGAGCGAAAGGGGGACTATGGTTTTCCCCTCCGTCCGTGTGTGTGTCCGTCCGTCCGTGCGTGCGGACGTGCATGCGTAAGCGAAGGACCGAATTCTAATTTGGTGTGTGGGTGTATCTAGGCATAAGGAAGAACCCTATTGAAAATTAGGTCGCCACGTCAAAATCAAAGATGGCCGCCACTATATATATATATATATATGTCTGAACCTTGTGAGCGAAATATCTTGAAAAATAAACGAACTACTAACTTCTAATCTGGTGTGTGGGTGTATCTACGCATAAGGAAGAGCGCTATTGAAAATTGGGTCGCCACGTCAACATCCAAGATGGCCGCCTTGCGTCTGCCACTTTGTCAACTCACATCACTTCACCGATGGGGGACCGAGGCGTAACGCTTGTTTTTTTTCTTTCTTTTTTTTGTATACAAGGTCGAGGCTCGCGTAAGAGCTAATATTGATCACAAAAAGACCAACTGACACATAAAACCGAAAACATTATGATAAAGGGAGTGGGAGACAAGATGGAGAGCAGAGACATCGGGAGATCTGTGGGAGGGAGAGGGCTTGGGGGAGGAAGGCATGGGAAGTGGAGGGGGGGGGTGGGAGAAGTATAAAACGCATGGACACTGCGAGAACTTCCAAGAAAGAAAGAAGTTGGGATTTCTTTTAAAAAGTGGATTTGGGGTGAATTAACAGGGGTAGAAAAGATCAAAGTTTTGGATGGGGGAGGATAAGAGATGGTGGTGAACAGCTGTTTTAAAGACCTGGAGGGAGGAGTGGGATTGAAGAGAGTGAGGGAGTTTGTTCCAGAGGTGGGAGAAAAGAGGAATGAAGTAGTGAAGGTGAGCAGAGCGTCTTGATTTTGGCAGTTTAACCATAAGAGGGTTGGTGGCAGATCTTGTGTGACCTGTAGGAATATTTGGGGGACAGAGCACAGATAGAGCTGGGGGAGCAAGGCCGGAGAGGAGTCGGTAGAAGACAGAAAGACCACCAACCTGCCTGCGGTGAGTGAGTGAAAGACCCTCGGAGTTAGCTTCATTGCGGGGAGTTAATTTTTTAAAACTCTTGTGTCCTAATCAGGATCTTCACCAAAATCGAATCAATTCTTCCATGTCATGCACCTAACCTGTCCACCAAGTATCGTACGAAACCATCCACAACTTTTTGAGATATCCTGCTCACAGACAGACATAGGCGACAACATAACCCCCGTCCACATTCGGTGGCGGAGGTAAAAATGGTACTTGCTGCTTCCTTGCTTGACACTCCAGGATAGAGCACGGGCAAACAACCGTAAGTTGGAAATATTAGGGCAGGCTTTGATGGGCTGAATGGTCTCCTCCTGCGTTGAACCTGACATCGCCCAATCTTAGAGAATATTGCGATTGTGTGAGCTTGATAAGTGTGTTCTACATTTGTATATTTCATCCTGTAACCTGTAACTGAGTTACAGTGTTTTGTCACCACTTATTTAATTCGTGCACGTGATGTACAGTACGTATGTCTATAAAACACAGAATGGTTCATTCCATGATATTCGGGAAATGTGGGAAACCTTCATCATGTGGGAATTAATCAAATAGGCAGGAGCTTTGCAAAATCAGTGTGTGATGAATGCTTCACTTGTCTATTATTACCCTGCGCTCGCGAAGCGAAAAGCGGGGTTTTGCATTCAGTTGCGTACGTACGTGTGCCTGCATTTTAAAAAATCATTTTCTCGGCAACCGTTGGTCCCATTGACATGACATTTTCACCAGAGGAGCACCTCCTCCTGAAGAATATTTTAATGATTATTATGACGTCATAGGTCACGTGGTACAGGCGCCATCTTGGAAAAACTTCGCACCTCTATCTCTGAAACCACTCCATGGAAAAAAATTGAGACCTGGCTCATCATTGTCAACTACACCCCATGGGGAATAAGATATGTTAATGATGATGTCATCGGTGCCTTCGTTATGACGTCATAATTCGACAAGTACAGCACTTATCCGATCATTATTTTAAAAATTTCAGCAACTATTGGTTTGATGGACACTAAATTTTCACCATCGGAACTCCTCCTCCTTTCGAATATTTTAATGATAATCATGACGTCATATGTCATGTAGTACAGGCGCCATCTTGGAAAAACCAAAAAATGTTGCACCTCTATATCTCCAAAACCGCTGCATGGAAAAATTTAAACATGGCTCATTGTAAATAACTCCATATGGGGAATCGGTGTTGTTAACGATGACGTCATTGGTGCCATAATTATGACGTCATAATTTGACAAGGACAACGCTTAGTCTAATCAGTTTGAAATGTATTGAGTGTGATCTATGCAACAATTATATTAGAGAATATAAATTTATGATGTCATCGATCACGTGGTCTGGCAGCCATATTGGATCAAAGAAAAAAAATGTTCAAAAACAGAAGAGTTGGCTCACAACAAGTTGACTGCGCAGGGTAAGTATTCTATGAATACCATCTAGTTAAGTCAGTGGTGGATCTTATGGGTCTTGAGTTTGAACCCCTGTCGTGGCGTTTAAATAACACCAGGTGAGTTGACTCGGTCTGCCATCCTTCCGAGGTCGGCAAAATGAGTACCAGCTTACTGGTAACAGGGGCACTGCATCAGCGGCACAACCGCCCTTCTGGGAAATGCTGCAAGCAGCAGTCACAGGCTGCATACGAAACAACGTAAGACGATATGTGAGAAACTTTATCATTTTCTGGTGATTCCTTCCCTAATAAGAATTGCATCTCATCGATTGAGTGTCAAGCATTAAACAAAAATGTGAAATGTGTTTAACTACAACAAACAACAACATGCATTTTAAGGCCATTTTCCCTGCTAGAGCGGGGGTTAGCCTTGCGGTCCCCATGACAATCTTCTCCATTTTGCCCTATTTTCTGCATCTCCCCTTGTTAACCCCCTTGCCTGCATTTCTTCTTCGACCATCTTTAGCCAAGTCTTTCTCGGTCTTCCCCGTCCTCTACTTCCTTCTACATTCATTTCCATCACTCTTCTCAACCAGTCACTTTTATCCCAACTCTCTCTTCCTCATATGTGGTGACTTCAACTGTCATCATGCCAGCTGGTTGGGTGTGGGTTCCTCTCTCACCAGTCATGGCACCTCAGCAAAGGACTTCTGTGACTCACTGGGATTGACACAATCTGTCAATTTCCCGACCCGGATCTCAGCCAATGGAGTATCTTCTCTTCTCGACTTGGTTATGACAAACTTCCCTGCTAATGTCTGCTGCTCTTCTTCTGCTCCAATCGGTTCTTCTGATCATGTGCTTGTCAAAGTGGACATCTCTCTGGCCATTCACAGAGAGCCTCGTCAGCGTCGACGAGTCTGGCATTTCACTCAGGCCGACTGGGACGGTCTTCAAGCAGCCATCAATCGTCTGGAATGGTCTCCCATCTCCACTGCCTCTGACATCAATTCTTCCTGGGAATTCTTCCAAAGCAAACTGCTCTCTCTCATGCACAGATTTATCCCAACTCGTCTTCAGTTGTCTCACCCTTCCTCCCGTCCATGGTACACTGAATCTTGTGGTGAGGCAGTTGCCCTGAAACAACTTGCCTTTGCCTCTTGGAAGGCTAATCCAACTGAAGGCAATCTCAGTTCCTTCCACCAAGCTCGGAACAAGTGTGTCTACCCTCAGGAGTGCCAGGAAGCACTATCTCTCCACACTGAAGAATGAACTCTCAAACCTGTCTCCTTCCTCCAAATCCTGGTGGCGTCTGGTCAAATCCGTTTCTGGTGTTTGTTCCCCCTCCATCCCCTCCATTACCTCAAATGGCCACACAGTTGACATCGCACGTGACAAAGCCGAATGCCTCAACTCTGTGTTTGCCTCCAAATCTTTAGCCCCAAACCCATCTCTCTCTGTTCCCACCTTTCCCAGTCGAACCCAACTGCTCCTGGACTCTGCGTCCTTCTCTCCTGACAAGGTGGAGGAGTTTTTGTCTAACCTCGACTCTGATTCTGCAACTGGACCAGACGGCATCAGCCCACGGGTCCTAAAATCCTGCTCTGCCGCTCATCAGCATCCTGGACATCAGCAAACATTACCGCTTTACACAAAAAAGGTGCAAAAACAGATCCTTGCAACTACAGACCAATCAGCCTGCTCCCAATTATCAGCAAAGTCATGGAATCCATCATTGCCTCGGATATGAAATCTTTCCTCTTCTCCAATGGCTTGATCTCTGATCATCAATTTGGTTTCAGACCAGGTCACTCTACTCTGGACATGCTGCTTCTGCTGTCTCAACAATGGATGGAGGTCCTCAATGCCAAACAGGAAATCAGAGCTGTCTCCCTTGACATATCACGTGCCTTCGATACGGTCTGGCACCCAGCTCTGCTCACCAAACTCTCCTCCTATGGTATCCATGGAAATCTCCATGCATGGCTTGCGGACTTCCTCTCTGGTCGTAGTCAACGTGTGGCCCTGAATGGATTTCTCTCATCTCCCCTTCCTGTTCAGGCTGGAGTTCCCCAAGGCAGTGTTCTGGGCCCTGTGCTTTTTGTGGTCTTTATCAATGATCTCTCCGACTCTCTGAAAAATCCTCTCTATCTCTTTGCTGATGACTCCACTCTCTGCAGCTCCATTCCTCTTCCCTCAGATCGGCAGTCTGCAGCCTCCTCACTCTCTGAAGAGTTGGACAAAATCACAGACTGGTCAAACAAGTGGAACATGTCTTTCAATCTTGACAAATCTCACACTCTTACTATGTCTCTCCGAAAAGATCGACTGGACAACCCTCCCATCTACTTTCTCAACAATCCTCTCCAAGAAGTTCTGTCGCTCAAGCTTTTGGGTCTCACTATCTGCCATGATCTTTCTTGGGAAAACCACATTTCTAAGCTGGCCTCCAAAGCCAGTCGCCGACTGGGCATCCTCCGTCGTGCGAAGTCCTTCCTCGGCACACCTGAGCTCCTCACCACATACAAGGCTTTCATCCGCAGCTCAATGGAATACTGTTCTCCCCTATGGGCCGGTGCTCCTGCCTCACACCTAGCTCGGCTTCACGCTGTTGAAACCAAAGCTTTCAGAATTATTGGAATCTCCCGCGATGAAGCTATCTCTGAGGGCCTTTCACTCACTCACCGCAGGCAGGTAGGTGGTCTTTCTGTCTTCTTCCGACTCCTCTCCGGCCTTGCACCCCCAGCTCTCTCTGTGCTCTGTCCCCCAAATATTCCTACAGGTCGCACAAGATCTGCCAGCAACCCTCTGATGGTTAAAGTGCCGAAATCTCGGCTGTATGCTCACCTTCACTCTTTCATTCCTCTTTTCTCCCGCCTCTGGAACAAACTCCCTCACTCCCTTCAATCCCACTCCTCCCTCCAGGTCTTTAAAACAGCTGTTCACCACCATCTCTTATCTTCCCTCATCCAAAACCTTGATCTTTTCTACCCCCGCTAATTCACCCCAGATCCACCTTGTTTGAAATTCCAACTTCTTTCCTGGAAGTCCTGGCAGTGTCCATATGTTTTATACCTCTCCCACCCCCCCCCTTCCCATGCCCACCCCTTACCATGCCCCCCCCCCAAAGCCCTCTCCCTCTCACAGATCTCTCGATGTCTCCATGTCTCTCGGTCCCTGCTCTCAAATGTTGTGTTTGTGTCCTTCCCCCTCTCTCCCCATCTTGTCTACCGCTCCAGATGTTATATGTTTTATGTGTCGGTTTGTCTTTCTGTGTGATTAATGTTCGCTCTTTCACGAGCCTCGACCTTGTATACTCCAAAAAATAAAAAATCCTTCCTCAACACATGACCAAACCATCTCAACCTGTTTCTCTTCACAGCATCAATCACAGGCTCCATTCCCATCATCTTTTGCAATTCATCATTTGTCTTCCTCTCTCTCAACGATACTCCACACATCCACCGAACCATTCGCATTTCCACCCTTTCCAGCCTTCGTTGCTGCTCTACGTTCATTGCCCATGTCTCGCTCCCATAAATCATAACACTTCTCACACATACAGCATACACCTTTCCCAGCTTCAACGACACTCCCCTCCTCGTCAGCACGCCACTCAGTTCCCGAAACTTCTTCCATGCACATCTCACTCTCGCAACCGTTGCCGAGTCTGATCCACCTTCTCCATTCAGCATATCTCCGAGGTAGCAAACTGTTTTCACACCTTCCAGCTTCACGCCATCTCCAAGATCCAACTCAACATTTCAATCCATCTGCAGCTCCCTCTGTGCACACCTTACACTTGAATGTAGCTGCCACACTGGTTAATGACCCTCTCAGACCACTACATTTTTGATGAACCCACTCAGCGCACATTGTACATTGAATGGAGTTCACTCCGACACCCTTCCTGCACACAGCACACGGACTCTTCCCAGTCCTTTCCACCTCACCACATGCTTTACCACTTGCCATCACCTTCGTCTTTCTGATATTCACCTTCAGACCTTTTGGCTCCATACATTCCTACCACTTGTTCATCTTTTCCTTCAGTCCATCCATACTTTCCGCAATCAACACCAGATCATCTGCATACAACAACTCCCACGGTAAACCCTCCTTTACGTTCCGAGCCAGCACCTCCATCACAGCTACAAATAGTAGTGGACTTAGTATCGACACCTGATGCACTCCCACCTTCACCTCAAACTCACCACTGTTCCCATCCTTCGTCCTTACATCTGTGCGCGCTCTTTTGTACAATGCCATGACTACTCTGATCAACCATTCCTCCACTCCTAACTTCCTCAATGCCCATGTCACTACTTCGCGTGGAACCCTATCGAATGCTTTCTCCAGATCAACAAACCCAAGAAACAACTTCTTCCTCTTCTCCATGTACTTCTCCTGCAACTGCCTTACAATTAAAAGCGCGTCTGTCGTTCCCCTTCCTGGAATAAATCCAAACTGCATTTCGTCAATCTTCACTTTCTTCCTTATCCTCCTCTCCAACACCCTTTCCAATACCTTCATTCCATGAACATGAATAACTGAAGCAGTGTATTGCCAAAATTGAAGAATTGCTTTACAAAAACAACACAAACACATATAAAAATTAATTTCTTTGAAAACTTTAAAATGATGCAGAGATGGGTCAAAATCCCCAAAAAGAAAAAACAAGACACGGATTGTGGCATAACAACTGTATTAAAAACACCATTCTTTCTATAAAACTTGTACATTAGTCGAAGCACTATATGAGCCTCCATACATCTTATCTATACTTTGAACAAATGTTTGTTGTTTGACTTGTATTGAATAGTTTTGGATATACTTCACAACTATTACCCTCCCCATTTGATGTGTTTCTCACTGGTGTGTGTGTGTAGTTGGTCCTTATCTCCATATGTGGGTTTCAGAAGGTGGATGGAATGGAGTCCTTCCAGGTCTCAAAGGCTGTGTGTTCATCCGTAGATTGATGGAGTACTGCTCTCCCCTCTGGGCTGGTGCACCTGCCTCACACCTAGCTCGGCTTCACGCTGTAAAAACCAAAGCTTTCAGAATCATTGGAATCTCCCGCGATGAAGATGATTCTGAGGGCCTTTCACTCACTCACTGCAGGCAGGTTGGTGGTCTTTCTGTCTTCTACTGATTCCTCTCCAGCCCAGCTCTCCCAGCTCTATCTGTGCTCTGTCCCCCAAATATTCCTTCAGGACGAACAAGATCTGCCAGCAACCCTCTTCTGGTGAAACTGCTTCTCGCCGGGTAACCCCCCCCCCCCCCCACCCACCCTTCCCCCCACCACAAGCCCTCTCCCTTCCACAGATCTACCGACGTCCCTGTGCTCTACTGTTGTTGTACTTGTGTGCTTTCCTCTCTCTCCTCCTCTCGTCTCCCACTCCCTTTATTGTATGTTTTATGTGTCCGTGCACGTTTTCGTGTTTAATGTGTTCGCTCTTAGATGAGCCTTGACTCTGTATACTAAAAAAAAAAGTATCCGTGTGTGTGTGTCTGTGTGTGTGTGTGTGTGTGTGTGTGTGTGTGTGTGTGTGATTGTGTGCTGTGCTCAAAAACCAAGCCAGTTGGAAGCTTCCAAAATGAAGAAAGGATGTAGGGTTGCCTTACACAGTGCTGCTACCTATGTAGGCTTTGATATTGTTGCGGATATGAGGATTGTGTTTTTTTATTGTGTTGTATTATATAGTAAATTGTTGTGAATTATGCTTTATTCTGGACCCTCCTACCTCCAGTGTTGTATAAAGGTCAAAGGGCGTTCCCGTAGTTAATTCCATAAAGCATACACGTCAGCCAATCATAGATTTCCCCCTGGTTGATAGTTATATCTTATTATGTGTATTAGGGTAAGGCCTTGTCTTCCATTAAGATGACACTCCATTGCACTGCATTAAATAAGAGTAGATCCCCTTTCATCATTGCCAAGCCTCGATTGCAAATTACATCCCCTCCAAAACCACCATTGAACAAGTGCTCGGGTCGGGGAAGAAAGGCGTGCCCGCCCGTCATCATCAAGGGCGGAGCCAGAGGGTCGCGCGACCAACCAGGGCCGAGGTGAGCACACCGATGGGCGTGTCCTGAAGGCCGGCGGCTTGATCGCCGGAGGCGCTATAAAGGCGCGCGCGCAAGAAGTTGTCGGTGGTCAGTGGTCAGTGGTTGCGTTGAGTTGTCAGTGGTTGTCGGTGGTGAGGAGTTGGTTGGTGGTTGGTGGCTAAAAGTACAGTTGTTGTTGAAGGAGGAAGGGTTGATGAAGAAAGAGAGTGGCGTGGGAGGAGGACGAGTTGAGTGTGGCGTTAAGTGGCAATAAAAGTGGAGCTGAAGAGCCCGGAGTCCCGCACGAAGCGCCCATCCACTCGGGGTGAACAATACGCGCCGCTGCACATGAAGGCTTTCCCGCCAAGAACGCGAGTCGACTCCTGGAGCGGGACCTCGACGCCTGCAGTGGCCTGGGCCTTCCCATTCCTCCTTCCAGCCAATCCACTCTGCAATTCCCCGTGTGAGTCCGTCTTTGTTTGTTCTGTCCTGGGTATTTAATTAAGCTCGTATAAGCTAGCGTTGCACTGTGTCTCTAAAATCTTCTGTAAATTATTTTCTTATCTTTCCTTCTCCTTGGTTATTTTTGGGTGTAAATAGAAATAAATTATATTCGTATTTCCAACCTTTTTGTCTTCTTCTTCTTCACATCCGTGTCGCCTTAGACTTTTCCCTATTGAATATCTGTGGCGCGATCCGGCCAACGTTCGGGGATCGGGTTAATCGTTAGGCCGCGGTGCCATCCGCTCGGCAAACCAACATCCTTATCCGCGGGCCGTAACAATTGGTGTCGGGAGTGGGAACGGACCCGAAGCGCGCTTAACGCGCTCAAAATTACAAGCTGCTGAAATTGTTTTAAAGACAAAACCCAAATTTTGAAATCGCGCCATGGCTGGTCAAGGTGACGGGATGGCGGTGGGAGAGATAGACGGGGTAGAATCGACCCAGGACCTCGGGGAAATGTATGTGGAGGAAAGAGAGGAGGAGAACATTGGCAATGTGGTTGAGGAGGTTTCAAGCGCGCAAAATGGCGCTCTCGCGCACGTGGTATCAGACGCACAAAGTGGCAGCTCGCACGAGCGCGGGGTAGCCGCGCCCGCTGTGCAAATAGGGGGAATTGATGTGCGGGACCTCATGGCACAGATTAATGCAGCCATACTAATGGCAAATATGGGGCTAGAAGCCAAAATGAGAGAAATGGGGGGGCAAAATGGGAGAAATGGGGGGCAAAATGGGAGAAATGGGGGGCCAAATGGGTGAAATGGGGGGCCAAATGGGAGAAATGGGGGAGCGACTAGGAAATCAAATCGGGGGGCTAGAAGCTAAATTTGAGGGGTTAGACAACGGGAAAAAAGAGGTGAAAAATGGGTTAACGGGGGTGGAAAATAGAATGGCTGCCCAGGAGAATCAGATAGAGGGGGTGAAAAATGGGTTAAAGGGGTTAGAAAACACAATGGACGACAAATTGCGGGAAGTAGGGGAGCAATCCGCCCGGGAAATCAAACGGATGGGGTACCAGATAGAGGAGGTGAAAATCGGGTTAGAAGGTAAATTGGATGCTCAGAGGGATGAATTGGGACAGATGAGGGTGGCATCTACAAAGGAGATGGAGGAGGAGATACGACGAGGTGTAAGTGAGGAGGTCTCGGGGGTACGCGAGGAGGTAAAGCGAGGCGAGAAGCGTATGGAAAAAGAGGTGAGAAATGGGACGGCAAAGTTACAAGGGGGCATAGAGGACCTGACGGAGGAGGTGGAACAGCTGACGGTGGGACAGACGGAGTTAGTGGAGCAGGTTCAAAGGAACACTGCGGTACTAGGGGGGTTAAAAGTGACACAAAACGACATTAAAAATGACTTAATAGCGACACAGAGGCAATGTCAGATGGTACGTGAGGGACTGACAACGAGGTTGGACGAGGTGACAGAAGTAATGGAGACGAAGGACCGGGAGGTGAGGACGCACATAGAGACGGTCAAGATAGCCTTAGAGGACGAGATTGAGGAGACGCACCGGGAGATAAAAGAGGTGAAGCAAAAGTTAAAGGAGGTGGAAGAGGGGGTGAGTGAAATTAAGAAGAGACGGACAGAAACTAAGAGAGAAATAAAGGAGGAAGTAATGGAATATGTACAAGGTCGGTGCTCAACTCATGATGTGCTGCTCACTAACCAAATAAAGAGTTTGCAGGTGGCAAAAGAGGTGCGGAGACGAGGTGCCAAGGTGAGTGGCGATATACGTGGAAATGTATATGATGTGAGGGGAGCTTCAGTCGGCTTGGGGGTTGATTTGGATCCGGGTGTTCGTGAGAGGCCGTTGGTGAAGTGTGCGACAGGTACGGTGTGCGAAGGAGGAGGTGTGCGAGAATGTCCGACTCTGGGGTGTGTGAGGAAAAAGTGCATGCAGAGGAGTGTGTGCTGTCGAGAGTGAGTTGGTCGTAGCGCGTGTGCGAGGGGGCACATGGAAGCGCGGAGTGGGGAGTGTTACAGAGGATGTAACGAGAGAGTGTACACCTGTGGTGAGTGTTACGGAGGGAGTAACGAGAGAGTGTGCGCAAGAGGATGCGCGAGAAAGGTGTGTAACGGACAGGTGCATGAGGAAAGAGTGCGCTGTCAAAAGTAAGGGAGAATGCACACCTGTGGTGAGTGTTACAGAGGGTGTAACGGGAGAGTGTGCGCGAGAAAGGTGTGTAACGGACGGGTGCATGAGTACAGAGTACGCTGTCGAGAGTAAGGGTGAGTGCGCGACCGAGTGTGGAGGTAAGAGTAGTAAGAGTGACACGGAGCGTGAGTTGGTTGTGGCAGGTGAGAGAGGATGTACACCTGGAATGGAGGGATGCACACCTGGAATGGTAGAAAGCGTATGGGAATGCACGCTGGAGTTGGTCGTGAGGCACGTGGTTGGGTGTGCAAGTAAGAGCACACCTGTGATTGTCACAGAGGTGACCGAGAAGGGGGCGCGAAGAGGTGTGTTGGTGAGGTGTGCGAACAACGAGTGTGTGCAAAGGTGTGCGGTGGTCAGGTGTGTGACAAAGTCTTTGAGCGAAAGAACGAGTGCAATAGCGAAGTACACGGGGTGTACGGGCAGCGTTGGAGCACCGAGCTCGGTGAGGGTGAAAGGGGTAGCGTATGCGTGTGAGCATGCAGGTGAAGCATCGACGGTAACCGGGTTAGCGGTTAGAACGACGTTTAGCCGAAGCGGGCCCTCGGTGCGCGCCGGGCAGCTTCGCGTGCCGCGAGGACCAGCGGGGATCCGAACCACGGCGGTTTCGAAAGAACCGCCGTCCGCGATCCACGCTGGGCCGCGCTTTGAACGGCCGCGTCCGTGCTCCACTAGGCGGAGCGGGCAGCCCGATAGGAAGGGTCGTCATGGCGACCCCTTTTTGTTGAGGCGTTCCGGCAGGTCGAGATCGGGCCATTGGATGGCTCCGTGCCGAGGTGGTGCGGGGGATCTCGGCCCGGTTAAGCGTCCTTCCCTGCACCGAATGCGGGACGTATCCAGCCGCCGGCACCAAGCAACCCGCATTCATTGCTCGGCTGTACGAAGCCGAGCTTTGGAAGTGAATTGGCGCACCGAGAGGCACTAGTGAGAAGACTGATGACGAGGATAGTGGTTTGGACCCGAAATTGAAAAGCAAAAATTTGATGATTGGCAGTAAGAATTGGCAGATGATGGGTAGTGATTGGCAAATTTTTGATTTGTTGAAATTTGATGTGCAAAATTGGTAGTGGGAGATGCCCGATGTGGTGGGATGGCAACTCTGTCATCCCTCACAGCGGGGGCAAAGGAGCACTAGATATATGGGGTTTATGGCAGTGAAAACTAGCCCGGGAGGGTTAGTATATAATGTGTAGGGACCTAGAAGATGACTTTAGGTAACGTTAAGATTAGGTAGTGACAATGATACCTGTAGTGGGGACGCAGGTAGGTTAGAGTGGATGATAATGACGTGGTATGTGCTTAGTTTAAAGGGAAGACGGGGAGCACTAAGTTAGCAGGGCAACAGGTAGTTTAGATGATGCCGTGTGAGTGTTGGAGGTGTATTTAGAAGCGTATTGTGAAAAGTGTGTGAGGAACAGGTGTGATTGCACAGGTGTGCAACTGAACAGGTGTATGGAGCAGTGTATGAGGGAGTGATGGTGATGTGTGTTGTGTTGACCAAATGGTCCAGGAAGGAAGGAGGGTGCAGGTGGCACCAGGTGTGATTGCACAGGTGTGCAACAACAGGTGTATGGAGAATGGTTGTGTGGAATACATGGAGTGTGGAATACATGGAGTGTGGAATATATGGAGTATTGGAATGGATGGTCGTGGAGTGAGTATGGTGGAAACTATGGAGTGGAGTGGATGGTGCGAAGGTGTGAATGGGGGAAGGATGGACCCCCATCACGAATACCCGGGGAGGGTAGTGTAAGTGTTAGGTAGAGGGTATAGGTAAATTGTGGCTGGATATTGGCATCTGTGGTGTGGGTGAAAGAATGGTATTTGGATGGGTGCATTAGTGTTGTGGAAATGGCTGGGCGTGTAGCCTGTTAGTGTGTGTAGTTGGTTTGGGCACTCCACCACTGTGAGGATGTCGGCCAGGTGAGGCCGCAGGTGGGCTCTGGGAGCCGGTAGCGTTGTTGTGGATGGGGCCCGAGGATCCGGAGGACGGATCCGGGTAGCCCAGTGCCAGAGGGCACCGAGGGGTGACAGAGCCAGGAGGGGCCTTCCCCAGTTAGATAGGTTAGGTAAGGAGCAGGTAAGCTCGGAGGCAACTACAGTGGTGGAGGTGTGCAGGTGGGTAGACCTGCTGGGAGAGCTACACGACCCAGCCCGGAAATTGTGCAAGGGCACAGGGAGTTGAATCGGGGGCGTGAGACCCCAAATTGAGAAGCACCGCAGTTTGGTCAATGGGAATTTGGTTCTTAAAACCCATAGAGTAAGTTGGCCAATGGCTTGGCAGGGAAAGACCCCGGGTAGTGTAAAGTGTGTTAAAGTCATTTAAAAAGTAGTTAGGATGAAGATCTCCTCGCACCATCTACATCCACTCACCTGGGGTGCCGTACCTCCACACCATGCCATGTTTTATTATTTTTATTGTGCAAATGTTTGGATTGTGAGACGCATCATGACGTGGGTGTGACATTGTGCTTGATGTTCCATCTCTGCCTCCTTATGAGGATTGATGATGAATTGGGTGATGGCAAATTTTGGATAGAGGGATTGTGGGAACGAATTTGGTATAGGGGAAATATGGGGAAGACATGACGGTAGCGACGGATTTGTAATGTGTAGATTTTGTACATATGGGGTAAGGGCAAGGGTAGTGTAGGTGACAGGGGGGGTGACGTACGGTAGGGACGAGCTTTCTCACTTCGCTCTCCGTACGCACTTCACTTTGCATTGCCTTGATTGATGTGTACCCTTGTGACCTTACCCCTCGCTCATCTGTCTCCCCCCCTTTGTCTCCCACATGAGGACCTGTGCGCCACTGGGCGCCGAGGGGGCGTGCGTGAGTCCGCCATTGTGCGCCCGGAACTCCCAGAACCAGCTGTCTGCATCGATGCACCACATTATGGACCACATGTCTGTGGCTGAGCACCACTGATGGACCCCATGGGTTGGGCATGGCCCCTCTGCTGGAACCGGCCATGAAGGCCCGAAATCTTGCTGGCGGACCTTGGCCACAGGACACCGATGCCCCACAGGTGAACCATACATAGTCGGCCCCTGTGGGCCATAAATAAATAAAAATGGACACGTTGGGTGCATTTCATTTTATTTCCACCAATAGGCCACCAGCAAAGAAGATGACAACATCAGGAAGAGAGTAATAGCCAGCAGAGGGAGCCGAAGAGCAAGAGACCACCTGCAGGGTTAGGGGTTGTTTGGTTATTTTTATTCAGTGAACAATGATGACTGTGCACCGATTGGTGCTTGAGGGTGTTGGTGCGGTTTGGGTGCTTTCATGGTGCATTGATGCACAGCAGACTGTCTCTCCCCCAGAAAGAACAATCACAGGTCCTGGGTTAGTTTTGTAAATAAAAGCAGAGCCATTGTAAATAATGCTCCCCACCGTAAGTGTATAGTTTGAAGACCATTCCGCAATTCGGTTAGCTGTGGGCGTGAGTCTGTTAGGTAGGGTGCAATGGAGCAGCGGGACATATTTATTTATGTTTTAAAACTGTCGCACTCAGGGCCAGGTTAAAAGTAGAGGGAACTACACCTACGTGTCACACTAAGTTAAAGTTATAGGCCCGGAACGTGCCTAAGAGGAGGAGGGTGCAGTGTTGCGGATATGAGGATTGTGTTTTTTTATTGTGTTGTATTATATAGTAAATTGTTGTGAATTATGCTTTATTCTGGACCCTCCTGCCTCCAGTGTTGTATAAAGGTCAAAGGGCGTTCCCGTAGTTAATTCCATAAAGCATACACGTCAGCCAATCATAGATTTCCCCCTGGTTGATAGTTATATCTTATTATGTGTATTAGGGTAAGGCCTTGTCTTCCATTAAGATGACACTCCATTGCACTGCATTAAATAAGAGTAGATCCCCTTTCATCATTGCCAAGCCTCGATTGCAAATGACATCCCCTCCAAAACCACCATTGAACAAGTGCTCGGGTCGGGGAAGAAAGGCGTGCCCGCCCGTCATCATCAAGGGCAGAGCCAGAGGGTCGCGCGACCAACCAGGGCCGAGGTGAGCACACCGATGGGCGTGTCCTGAAGGCCGGCGGCTTGATCGCCGGAGGCGCTATAAAGGCGCGCGCGCAAGAAGTTGTCGGTGGTCAGTGGTTGCGTTGAGTTGTCAGTGGTTGTCGGTGGTGAGGAGTTGGTTGGTGGTTGGTGGCTAAAAGTACAGTTGTTGTTGAAGGAGGAAGGGTTGATGAAGAAAGAGAGTGGCGTGGGAGGAGGACGAGTTGAGTGTGGCGTTAAGTGGCAATAAAAGTGGAGCTGAAGAGCCCGGAGTCCCGCACGAAGCGCCCATCCGCTCGGGGTGAACAATACGCGCCGCTGCACACGAAGGCTTTCCCGCCAAGAACGCGAGTCGACTCCTGGAGCGGGACCTCGACACCTGCAGTGGCCTGGGCCTTCCCATTCCTCCTTCCAGCCAATCCACTCTGCAATTCCCCGTGTGAGTCCGTCTTTGTTTGTTCTGTCCTGGGTATTTAATTAAGCTCGTATAAGCTAGCGTTGCACTGTGTCTCTAAAATCTTCTGTAAATTATTTTCTTATCTTTCCTTCTCCTTGGTTATTTTTGGGTGTAAATAGAAATAAATTATATTCGTATTTCCAACCTTTTTGTCTTCTTCTTCTTCACATCCGTGTCGCCTTAGTCTTTTCCCTATTGAATATCTGTGGCGCAATCCGGCCAACGTTCGGGGATCGGGTTAATCGGGGTAACTGTTAGGCCGCGGTGCCATCCGCTCGGCAAACCAACATCCTTAACCGCGGGCCGTAACAATATATATATATAATATATATATATATATATATATATATATATATATATGCGTATGTGTATGTACCGTAAAATGGGGTGAATAGGGACAGCAAGGTGAATAGGGACACAAACTGAAAAAAGTTCGGAAACTTTTTTCGCTGAAAATTGATAACCATACTGATTTGTTGATATTTGGGTTGAAAGTGTTCTCTTGTTTTTTAAAAAAGCAACTTATAGTCCCTATTAACCCCATATATGGGTTAAATAGGAATAAATAGGATTTTTTTATGGCTGTCCCTATTCACCCCGTTTTACGGGTGAATAGGGACAATCACTAATACAAAAAAATAATAATCAAGAAATAGGGACAGTTTGGAGAAACTTTTTATCCCATATTTTTTTTCATTGGCACCGTGGTTTATATTATGGGTGCATATTAGGCTGGGCCAAATCAGGGGTGATTCTCAATTTTTCATACTACAAGGTTGTAATTTACCTAAAAGTTGTGGCTGGGTAACAGAAACAAAACCATGAAATTTTTGTTCAAAAATATTGACGTCTTACGGTAAAACAGCCCGTTACCATAGCAACCGTTACAGACGACTCAAAAAATTCTTAAAATCGATGATTTCTCAGGCTGTGTGTGACCCCCAGAGTTGATTCTGGTACCAAAAGATTCAGAATTGAAAGCCAAGGATGATTGGATAGCTTAACAATGTCTGTGACACAATTCAATACAACTTTTATCCCAAAAACTCATTTTTATCTCAAATTTAAGGCATTTGTTTGAAAAAAAAAATGAAAATTTTGCTTTTTAATCATAGGATAATCATTAATCAGAGCTATAGTCAAATTAAATGTACTTTAAATTAACTTTTGTCATTGATTAAGCTTTTTTGTCTCAAATTTAAGGTCTGACATTGAACATTGATAACAAAATAAAAAACCTAGTCCCAATTGTTATCAATGGAGGCCAATGACTTCTTAGTCACAACCTCAGTGGATGTTGCCAGTCCATGCAGCTTCTCCCTGACGCCCTTCACAACCCTGTATAGAGCCTGGAGCTGCGCCTCAGATTTGGGGGCCTTGTTAGTGTTCAAATCTGTGGCGAGTCCAAGTGTCCGCTCTGCTGCGTCATTGACAACTGGGAGTTTGGCCACAACTTCCTTGCCATGACGATAGCTGTCTGAGGTGGGCCACTGTGCAACGGGGAGCTTGACAAAACTGGAGTCAATACCCAAGAGTTCAAACATGCTCCAAGAGTCGTAACCAACAAAGTCTTTGAGGGCTTTACTCCCCAATTGCTGTGAGGCTGGCATCTCCTGTATCATGATATGTGCAGTCCCATGGTACCTGAGCATAGCCCTTCTCATAGTCTGCTTGTCAGATGACGTTCTGTCCGAGAAGAGTGCCAAAGAGACCAATCTCTCTGAGAGGTACCACAAATGGTTTTGTAGCTTCTCTCGGGCCACAGTCACAAAGGACAGAAATTTGGCAGGCCACTTTGTTGGATTCTTTGCGATACTGGCCTCAGCCTTGAGGAGGTTCTTCATCAGGTACATGTCGTTAGATGGTGCATCTGCAGCACTGGTACATGTCGTTAGATGGTGCATCTGCAGCACTGGTACATGTCAACCACGCTTTAGTGTAGAAGACTGACATGAATGCAGCGAGACTGGTTATGTCTTCCAGCTCTTCGGGTGTGTAGATATCTCCCAGCTGCCAACGGAAGAGTGCCACCTTTATAGTGTATAAAGTCTTGCTCATCCAACGGGCGTGGTGGAATGCCCCAGGAGCTTTGATAGTGATGGTCCTCATACCATCAGGGACAGTCCCTCCAAGAAACAGCAGTGTGAGGTGTGCCAGCTCCAGGTAGTCGTGTCGAAGAGTCTCCTTTGTGCTATTGTCCATCCACGTCTGAAGGAAGGTGATGGTGGCATGTACATGGCCAGCCAGCTCTCTCTGTTGAGCAGACACCTCGACCAATGTGTAGTTGCCCTGGTCCAATTCACTCCAAGTGTTGAGCAGTCGCTTGAACAGCTGTTCATTAGGTCCTGTGGTGGGGCCATACACTATTGAGCAAGACGCCCCTCCAACCAATTCGTGGATGTGGTGCCGACACGCCAGTTGCAGAAGACTCCTGCCAAACTCAGTCTCCAGTCTTACTACGACTCCACTCTTGACCCCAGAGTTCACTGCCGTTGTATCGAAGACAATAGCGCCTATCCTTGATGTGTGCAAGAGCGCCTTGAACGCCCTGATGAATGGTTACAGTAACAACCGAAAGCAGGCATTAAAATTAATGATTGTAAGCTGCTTTTGTTAACTTTTTTTTTTATTGAAATGAAGATGGCCAAATTGAAACAACGTTATAACAGTTATAAAAACTGGACAATACAAGGTTGTAAAAGACAATTTAAAGTAAATTTAATCTGATTAATGGTTATCCTATGATTAAAAAGCAAAATTTTCAATTTTTTTCCATAAATATGCTTGAAATTTCAGACAAAAATCAGTTTTTTGGATAAAAGTGGTATTGAATTGTGTCATAGACATTGTTAAGCTATCCAATCATCCTTGGCTTTCAATTCTGCATCTTTTGGTACCAGAATCAACTCTGGGGGTCAAACACAGCTTGAGAAATCGTCAATTTAGGCATTTTTTTGAGTCGTCTGTAACTGTTGCTATGGTAACGGGCTGTCTGACCGTAAAACGTCAATATTTTTGAATTTTTTTTTCATGATTTTGTTCCTGATACTCACTCACAACTTTTAGGTAAATTACATTGAATTAGGAAAATCACCTCCGATTTGGCCCAGCCTAGTGCATATTATGTGCATCCATCTGAGCTTTCAATTTAGCAATAAGTTGGAAACTCAGGATTGTTTCTTGATTTTTTTTGGGGGGGGGATTAGTGACTGTCCCTATTCACCTATAAAACGGGGTGAATAGGGACAGCCATAAAAATCCATATATGGGGTTAATAGGGACTATAAGTTGCTTTTTTAAAAAACAAGAGAACACTTTCAACCCAAATATCAACAAATCAGTATGGTTATCAATTTTCAGCGAAAAAAAGTTGTCCGAACTTTTTTCAGTTTGTGTCCCTATTCACCTTGCTGTCCCTATTCACCCCATTTTACGGTCGTGTGTTGAATTTTGTCATTGTGCAATAATCCATACCATGTTTCTTAACCTTTTGAAATGTGACCCATCCCTACATCTTTTTTAAGTAATCAAAATGTTTTTACTTGTTTAAAAACTTGTGACAATGCATATTGTTAATTTAATTAATGTACCTTGTCAGACTAATTGCTAAGTGAGAATAATTGTTAGATGAGTTGTGCCAACCATTTCGAGCAATCCCTGACCATTATCGGCCATCCAGGACCAACGGGAAGGCCCATGTGACAAGAAACAACGTTCTCGGTGCACAGGACGGCCCATGACCTAGCCTTGTTGTTTGTAGATATCGGAACAAGAAGATAAAATATATGAGAACAAGCTTTACCTATTCCAAAGATGAGATTGTCTGTTGAAGGACAAAAATGAATGGGAAATTAGTTTCATTGATGAGGAGCGCAAGGACTGAAGGGGCAAAACATTGAAGATGTTTGGCTGGGTGAGTTGAACTATTTAAATACATTCAATCTGTGATAATAAAATGCAATGTGTGTCTGTTAGTGTGTGGGCGTCTCCTCCAAAACTCTAAAACCATGAAACCTAGTGGCCCAAAACTTTTCATGCATACTAGGCGACCTCCAAAGGAGTACATAAATGAAAACTGGGTCCTTGGGTGTGTTTAAACACCCCTTTTGAAGATAATTAACCGGCTAATTTAATGAAAACAAAAACAGGCTTTATCCTTGGTCAGTCCGCTATCCCTTGCAGGGGTCTTAAGCTCTTTCAGCCTGCTCAAAAACATCTTGCCTTGTAACAAGCCACAATCGTTTCTGCAAGATTAAGCACTCAAAATTTATGTTTTCATTTTCCTCACACATCATCGAATGTCTGATCTTCATGCCTACGAATCTCTGTGTATATCGCGATTGTATTTTATTTTTATTTATTTATTTTTTATACATGGGCTAAGGCTCGTAATAGAGCTGACTATCTATGTTTATGTGCTATAGTTTTCAAATTAGGAGCTTCGAATGATTTTATGCATTATATGATGAGATTTTCCACAATGACCTCACATGGACTAGTTAAAGTACGGTATATAAGCGAAGTTCTTAGATTTTAAAAAGAGAGCGGGAAATCCAAATAGCATTACAGATTCCATAAAGGCTCCTTTGTACACCACTGTTATATCTGGCCGCGTAGCATATATAGCATCTGAAAATGCCATACAACAAGGCATTCCTTATCAACCAATGTTTGTAAGCCATGGCGATACAAGCGGTGTAATTTACTTTTTATCCTTTATCTTTTTTTTTTTGTCAATTACAAATTGCTATTCAAGCCAATTAAGGTTGTAAAATAAACGAAGTATTATTATACACCACTCCTTTCCTATGCCATCTCCAGGCGCTGCATGACATCATTGCCGGGCACCGTAGGGGGTCCGGCAATGACGTGCGCTGAAAGGGAGTACTCAGTTTTCACCCCGGTTCTTGTTTGTTTTCTTGTTTTCTTCTTTGCATGTTTGTTTGTCCGGGCGATATCTCAGCCATCCTTTGAGCTAGAAAGCTGAAATTTCGACACAATAGTGAGCAAGTGCTTTGGCAAAACAGTATTTTTTTGCTTTTTGATTAATCAATTAATTGATTAGTTACTTCATTATTATCGATTAATTAAGTACTTACTTATTTCCTTTCTCTTCTGGGCATTATCTCAGGCACCTTTTGAGCTCGGAAGAAGATATTTGGACACGACAATGACCAAGTGATTTGGCTGTGAAGGCTATTTTTGATTTATTGATTGATCAATTATTTGATTAATTATTTAATTATTCGATTAATGACGATTAATTTTTTTACAGTTGCAGTTTCGGATGAAACGGTGGTGGTTTAGGTATTCTATTAACCAATTAATTAATTATTTTTATTGTATGATTATTATTTATTTATTTTCACTATTAATCATTTATTTATTTTCTTTCTCATCTGGGCAATATCTCAGGAACCTTTTGAGCTAGGAAGCTAATATTTGGACATGACAGTGACCAAGTGATGTGGCTCTTAAGGATATTTTTGATTTATTGATTAATCGATTAATTATTTATTGATTAATCAATTAATTATTTAATTTTTTCGATTAATGACAATTTACAAAAAGTTACAGCTTTGGATGAAGCACTTGTGGTTTAGGTATGATATTAGCCAATTGATTAAGAAAATATATTATGATCATTATTTATTTATTTTAATTATGCAATTAATCAATCAATTATTGTGCACCTCTCCCACCCAATACGGGCTCTGTGAGCTGCACGGCGGTATTTCGGTGCCCAGGCAATGTCACGCTGGAGGATATTTATTTATTTGGCATGGGGTCGGTGTACTTTGAATGTATCTGTACTTGTTCTTCAACCGTTTCGTTGGAGTTCTTGCTTGAGTGCTTAAGCCACTTGGAGAGTTCTCTACAAAATTCCTTCTCTCCATGTAACTGCAAGTGATGCTTCATCAGGATGAAGATTACCATCAGTTTGGTGAGACCGAGATTGCCGAAGTTCTGAGATTTAAAAAAGAGGACGGGAAATCCATAGAGTATTATGGATTATATAAAGGCTCTGTTGTTACTACTGTTATGTCTGGGCTCTTCAAGCTTATTAGTAATGGAACTGGAACTCATAATGGAACACCTGCTCCCTCCTGCTCCCTCTCCGTCCTCCCCATCCCCATCACCTCCTCCTCCTCTAACCCACCCTCCTCCTCTATCCTACCCTTCTCCTCTACTCTCACCCTCCCCTCTCTCCTGCTTCCCCTTCCACTCCTTTGCTCCTCCCCATCCACTCCCCTTCCTCCAACAACTTCCCCCTTCCTTCCCCACCTCCTCCTCCCCTCTCCCCATGCTTTCCTCACCCCCCTCCTCTCTTAATATTCCTGTCAGCAAAGTAACTGTGCATTGCCTGGCAACGCCAGGTACTTTTGCTAGTTTTTAAATAAACAGGTAATTGGAGAAGCAAAGTTTTCTCAATGAAAAACAAACAAAGTTTTAGTTAAAAATACTTTGTTTCTCAAGTTATTAATATATTTTGCAACAGCATACAGCAAACACATTGAAAGGTTCATTTTCCTTGGAAAGCAAAGCCATGGAGAAGCTGTGAGCGCATATCCATACCGTTTAAAGCAGTGTGCAGCTGTAAGCACCCAACACCTCTCGATGAGGGTGGCTCCACACAGCAGCCGTTTTCCATTCGCAGCCAAGCGCAGGGATGCTTGCCATGGCCAAGTACCCCTGAGATGCACATCTCCCATTAGATCACACACACCCTACTCCCCACCGACAATTTACTGTGCTCTCATTAATTCCCAAAATTTAACAAAGCATTAATAAAGTTATTCCTCCACTCGATTACTTCTCCCCTACCCCAACAGAAGGGAAGATATGTTGTTTTTTCCTTCGTTTCTTTCTTGTCATTTCTTTCCAATAAATTACAATCGCACATCATCCCTTAATTTCTGAGCCAATCCTCTTTCTAATATTTATTGGAGATTCCTTGGCCCAACACACCCTCACCTTAATTTTTCATTTGACTTTGGCCACTGCTACATTTATCAAGACTCAAAGGTGAAATCATCTTGTTCACCCACTGCATCCTCCCCTTGCTCTCATTCTTCCCCACATCCATTATTTACTGTATCCAAATCTTCCTCTATTTTGCCCCTAAACCCTGCTGATAGTGTGTCCCCACCAACCGCTCATTCTACAATTCTACTGGTCTTTACCTTCGCACGTAATGTGGACGGAGGTTATGTTTTCACGCGAATCTGTCTGTCTGTGAGCAGGATATATGAAAAATTTATGAACGGACTCGGCCGAAACTTGGTGGACAGGTTGAGTGGCTGACAAGGATGAATGATTTAATTTTGGTGAAGATCTGGATATGATAAATTTTTTTTATTATTACAAGTCAGGAGACGACGATGGTTCACGAGCCAGCGGTATTCAATGACAAAGGACGGACTACTTTGAAATGGCCGTCCTTTGTGACCTTTAAAAGTCGAAACCGACATTGAAAATATATAAATAGGAATGTATTATCTGTTATGAGACGAGTTAGCTACACAATACCGAAAATTCGTTTTGATTCGGACAACTTTGAAAATTTGACCTTCGTGACCTTGAAATGCCAAAACGAAGGTTACTGACCTTGAAATGAGATAGAAAATAATGTATACTCAGTTATGAGGTTAGTTAGCTACACAATACCGAAAATTTGGTTCGATTCCGACAACTTTGAAAATTTGACCTTTGTGATCTTCAAAGGTCAAAGGTCGAATATTCTGAAATTTGTTGGAAAACTTGTATTTCATGATGTGTGTGATAATATAAAAACATGTACGACATTTCACCCGATCAGGAAGTGAACAATATAATAAAACCATCAAAAAATCGATTTTTCTAAATTTCGTGACCTTGTGACCTTGACCTTGGGGCCAAAATGAAAAATCGAGCTCCGTGGGGCTAGACACGTGACATTGGCCTAACCAAATACCGAAACCCCTGTCAGATTCCACCAACTCCCTCGAAGATGTAGCTTGAAATCGATTACCCCCTAAAAAGACATCTTTTTCGGGCGTGGCTCCGCCCACAATGGGCGCAATACGCCCACTCGAGGCAGGACACAACTAGATCATGATATCAACATCCCACCCAAGTTTCATCAAGATTGGATGATATCATCGGGTAGTTATGCTGCGGACAGACAGACAGACAGACACACACACACACACCCATGACGAATATAGTGGTCACTCTGTTTGATAACTCGTGAACCAATAAGTAATTCTTCAACATTAAGAAAAGGGGTAAAAAACGATATATAGCATGATCTTTCAAAAAGTCATGGACGGATTCAGACGAAACTTGGTGGTAAGGAGAGCCAAAATTAGACATGAAATAAGGTTTCTGGCTTGCCAAAAGCATTTCTATTTCAACCAATCCAGACAAGAAGTGACACAAAATCATTTCACATCTGCTGCAGACCAAGCAGGTAGACCTAGGTCTCGACAGTGTTGTCATAACTTGTGAATTTGGCAAGGGTTGATGTGTTGCACATTGTTGTAGAAACGTTTTTGCAAACCAAGTTTTACTGACCTATTCATGACCTGATATGACCTTTAATCTATTTTGCTATGCAATGGAGTAAACATCGATTATGTTGCCAGCTGCCTTATGTGACCCCAATGATTGGCATCTAGGTTTGTACAGAATAACATTATGTGATGTTCCTTCCTAACCTTGATTCGATAGCCACCTGTTTCATGTGGCCGCTCTCAGCAATACTATTTGCATCGACCAAGAAGTTTTCCATGAATTTTTAAATTCCTAACTTATAAGGTTTTCAACAGGACTGTTTCCATTTTACACAGACTAGAGGTGTAGAGGACTAGAGGTCAAAATCTGGCACAACGAAGAAGTGATAATTTAGGGTTGCAAGAACAGATTTTGCACGTTTGTTTTTTTTGTGATACTTGTTGCTGAGCAGTGCAAATTAAGTGAGACGTATTGCATTTACTTGTTAATGTTTGCAACTCTTGTTGTATTTCTGTTTTTGCCTTGGTCTAGACTCATGGGCAAAAAGCTACTAAATGAAAAATTATCATGCAAACCTCTTTGCTTTGGGTTCCATCTTCCTCACATTACAAACCTTTAATCAAATATTAATGAAGGGCTAGTGTTGCTGGTGAAGGCTCGTGTCGATCTATGTCGGTGGACAGGTAGAACAATAGATGAAGTCGAGAGGATGTTGATTGAGCTATGCTGACCGCCGTGGGAAGCTGACGTTTCAGGCGTCAACCCTTCATCCGAGAAAAAAATGGTGACGAAGCCTGTTTTGCTCCGACAAAAGGTTAACGTCCGAACAGTCGGGTTCTCACAGACGTCAGCATACCTCAATAGTTTCTGATAAAAGTTTACATTAATACATTCGTACATTTGATTTCATTTGTCATCACTAATATTGATTCAAAGGAAGTCTGTTTTCCAAACTGAGCGGTATTAATTTTAAACTATGGTTTCTATACCATACTCAGTAATCTATCGTCATCTGCTCTACCAAATACAGAATGTTCCGTCGACTTTCTATTCAAATGAATATAAATATTTATTTATTAATATTAAATTATTATTAACTAGCCGAAACCCGTGGAACATCCACGGAAGGGAGGATGTGGTGTATGGATAGAGTGTACCATTATGGATGGCATAGGGGATTTGCTTGTCCGAGTAAGAGTTAGGAAGAAATATGAGAATGAAGAGTGCGTATATGAACAACGATCGCCGACACCGGCACAAATGCATGCTCTGGATTGTCCACCCAGTGGACGGCTTGCTTTCGCCTTCGCCTGTCCAATCAGCGGACGGCTTGCTTCGCCTTCGCCCAGCAGACGCCAATACGATGGCGTCGTAAGATGGCGTCGTATCGGCAGTTAATCGGATGCTTTTGGGCCCCAACGTCGGCTAATTCAGATTTTTCGAGTACGTCTTTACGTGATAAACAAAGAGCGCGGTTCATAGATCGTAAATCCATTAGTGCCGTGGGCATCGGGTCACTGGGTGCGGCGTAAAAGGGATAACAAAGTCGAGTCCTTACGCTATTATTATATAGATTAATTAATCAATTAATTAATTATTATTAATTCATGAATTACTTAATCTGTTTAGTCTGTTTTCCAAACTGAGCAGTATTAATTTTAAACTATGGTTTCTATACCATACTCAGTAATCTATCCTCGTCTTCTCTACCAAATACAGAATGTTCCCTCGACTTTCTATTCAAATTACTATAAATATTTATTTATTAATATTAATTTATAATTAATTAATTACTTATTAATTAATTAATATTAATTAATTCCTTATTAATTATGAATTATGATTAATTAATTAATTGATTAATTAATTATTGATTATTTCTTCATTCATATTTAAATTATTATAAATTATAATTTAAATTAATATTAGAATGTTCTATTGGATCTTTCCATAAGTACAGTAGTCAAAACAGCAAGGTAAATCAAGCCAGTCTCAATAAAAGCTTCCTTGAGCTTCCCTTTACTTTCCTCTTAAGTCAAGTATGGACAGCACCCAATGGCCTAGGAAATGCAAGCCCCAAATAGCAATACTACTTCTTCCCTACAAGCCTTTCTCATTTGATCATGTGACTTCTGCTACTGTTCTCTGCCTCTGTCGTGCATGCTTCTAACAGTAGCATATACAGTAAGTGCTATTTTAGTATATTTAAGCTTGATCAACACAGTTCGTTCTCATGTCACATATCAGCAGGAAAAGCTTGGACTCATCATTCATAACGTCAACACTATTGTGGAGTAGATATATGCAACCACATGTTTAAGCATTTATACTATGCAGAAACCAATGCAAATAAGCACGACCAATAACATGAAGATTCTTCATGGTAATATATCACTTCAAATCCCCACATGGCCTTCTCACACTGCTATTTTGAGGTCATGGTCCATATTATGTAGATATCTCTTCTATGGTCTCAAAACAGTGCTTAATCCCGAATTTGAGTGAAACAATGTCTCACAAAAGCAAAGGGAGTATGGAGAAAAAGGAAGGTGTGCTTATGTGCTGTACCGTGATGCTATGCTGCCTCCGATGATGCGCTTTCGTCTGCCCGCACTACGCAACCCACAGATGGCTGATGCAGGCCCTGTAACGACAGCCAGAGGAAAACGCATTTGCAAAGACTGCATGACAGAATGGCTCTTCATTGCTGAACTGTGGCTGTAAACCAGCTGAAGCACCACCCAGAGGCCTCTCCTAAACAGTGCTTTGTCAGTTTAGAGCTGCAAAAGGCCAATAACTGTGCCATTCGTTTGCTTGTGGAACTTGTAGCACATTCCAGCCTCCTGACCCTCTGCAGGCAATCAACATGTGTTTATCTCTACTGGTGTAGCATGCCCGTTGTACAGCTGTGGTATTGTTACCTCCACCACCGAAGGTGGATGGAGGTTATGTTTTCACCCGTCTGTTTGTCTGTCTGTTAACAAGATATCTCAAAAGGATGTGGATGAAATTTGGCAGAGAGTTAGCATATGTGACAAGGACGAAATGATTAGATTTTACTGAAGCTACAGATCCGGATCCGGCTAGTAGAATTTTTAAAGTGATTTGTTACCATTGGGAGATAGGGCCAAAAACGATACATAGCAGGATATCTCAAAATGTTGTGGACGGATTCGGACGAAACTTGGTGGAGATGTTGCGTTGCGTGTGTGACAAGGAAGACTTCATTTGATTTTGGTGAAGATTTGAATCCGGATCGGGATCAGATATATTTTTAAGTGATTCTTCATCATTTGGAGATCGGGCTAAAAACGATATACAGCACAATGTCTCAAAAAGTTATAGACGGATTTAGATGAAACTTGGTGGAGAGGTTGTGTGTGTGACAAGACCGATTCGATTTTGGTGAAGATCTGAATATGGATTCGGATACGAGGTTTATTTAATTTTTTAAGTCATTATTCACCGATTCGGGCGAAGAGTGATATATATAACATATTTCAAAAGGTTATGGGCGAGTTATGACTAAACTAGGTGGACGAGTTGGTTAGGTGGACGAATTGGGTAGGTGGACGAGTTGGTTAGGTGACAAGAACAAGCCGATTCGATTTTGGTTCAGGTCCGAATCCAGATCCGGCCTATCAGTGGGATACAAAACATAGACTGTTTAGTCTGGCGGAGGTATGCGCTCTACCGAGTTCCGTTTCTTGTTCTGAATGTAATTCCTGGTGCCTTCATTATTCTTAACCCCAGGTTGGGCTTCAGCTTTGACAATCACGATTTGATTAATGCTCCCGAACCAAAATCCCACCGCTGGTGCATTACGATGACATCTGGAGTCACAACCATAACCAAGAGAAAAAAAAAAGATAATATAAATGATGGTGACAAAACAGACATATTTAACAGAGTTGATAATGTGAAATTTTCTGGTGAGAGTTTGCATTGTGCAATCCACAAGCATTTAAATAAATATATACTGTACTCAAAAAGAAGAATAAAACCCCCAATTTTTGTTGAGTTAGCGAGTGGTTTAGTTGTGCATGTGTACTTTGATCCGACACCTAAACTGAGTGGTGGCGAGAAGATTTCAAGTTTCCCAGTACAGATACAAGTTTACAAGACAGCCAGCTTTACCTTCACTGAAGAAGAAGAATTTCTCGTATTTTCACCTGCTAAGTTAGCTTCATTTAGCAAGCCAATTGGGTTTTCTACAAAATACTCTACGATGTTTTTACTGAGAAAGGCTAAAATTTTATTTTGATTTTAAAGTCGGTTGAAACCAGATCAGAATTTGACCCCATGACCTCCAGAATTCCTTTGCTCAACCAATACACCATTGTTCATGAAAACACCTCGACTTCCAAGTTCTAACTCCTAATTAGTTTCGCAGATAAGATGTTGGATTTAATGACGATCGATCACGTCCTCTTTCCACACACCATGGGGCCGGATTTCAGACCCAGTTTCCCCTCGGCAGTTGCAGATGACAGATGCATCTTCGCTGTGCCTGCACTGCCCACCGCCATGTGGCCAACGCAGGCAGGAGGTGACGGCTGGTTCGCTGCCCTCGCATGCCAAAGCCTGGAGATGAATGGGGCCCGAGCCCTCACCGAAATAGGCCCAATGCAGAGCCTTAGCCGGGCCCCTGAGAGTGAAAAGTTCAGGTTTTGATGGATGCCAGCAGAAAGGTTCAATAAGTGGAAACAAAAAAAATACAATGAGCGTTAAGAGCAATATCAATGAAAATCAAGTCTCCGAAAATGTAATTATCAATTAGTGTCACAATACATCCGACAATAATTCACAATATATTAATAGTTTATGTGGTCACTTGTCTTGTGCATTCATTTTTACTTGGCCATAAAGACTAGCCAGAAGAAAGTGCCCCTGACTGCAAGGGGGATACTGAACACACTGTAGATGGCCTAATGTAAAGCAGCTCCAGTTAGCTAATAAAAGCATGGCCTCATGTGCCTCACCTTATCAATTAATTATACTGTTCAATAGTCATCCTAATGATTGATCTAAATTTTAAAAAAACAAATTTTTTACATCGATATGATCTGGTGAGCTGTTCATTTCGAAATATTTATTTTTCAATAATTTTTTTTTTTCAATTTAAATTAAATTTAAATTATTTAAAAATGTTTAAATTTTAAACATTAAAATTTGTACGTTTAAACATGTTTAAACATGTAAGTTTAAACATGTTTAAATGTTTCAACATGTTTAAACATGTAAGTTTAAATTTTAAATGTTTAAATAAAAAAATGTTTTAAAATTTTTAAAATTTTAAAATTATGTTTAAATTTAAATTTAAATTTTTAAATAAATAAATTTAAATAAATTCATTTATTTTTCAATTGTAGCAAAACTGTGGCACAGCAATGCATCTGCAATATCTGGCTTTTCCTCTTCACTGAGTGTGCCTAATATCTCAAACTCACCAGTTACCAAGAACTGGTAGGGGAAATGGGAGGACACGTGAGTGGCAGCGCACTCGCATCAGTCTTAATCTGGGTTCTTGTCAGGCATACCGGAAACCAAGACTCCGGCATGCAACCACTGCATCCTCGTCGGTCCAGCCGTCATCGCACACTGTCCCCCAGATCCCGTGCAGGAACACCTCCACCCGGCCTTCTCCAGCCCAACTGCCACCCACCAGTCGCACGAGTGGCCCAACAGGTGCTGCCATTGATAAAGAGTGCATTTCATTTGTTAACATCAGATACAATGCGGTTTATTAACCACAGTTAGATTTATACAGCCGACACAACTCAGAAGGCTAACATTGCAACAAATCAGCTAACTTATGTTGAAAGTTGTTGGTCCATTAAATTGTTAACTTTTTCAACTTGTTGTTACACACACACTGACACACACACACACACACACACACACACACACACACACACACACACAACACTTTTCCTACACACACACTGACACACACTCACACAACACTTTTCCTACACACACACACAAACTTTTTCACACACACACACACAACACTTTTCCTACACACACACACACACAACACTTTTCCTACACACACACACACACACACAACACTTTCCTACACACACACACAAACTTTTTCACACACACACACACACACACTTTTATCCCACACACACTTTTATCCCACACACACTTATTTCCGACACACTTTTTATCACACACACACACACACACACACACACACACACACACACCTTTTTGCCGACACATACACACTTTTTCCTACACACACACACACACACACACACACACACACACACACACACACACACACACACACACAGTTTTGCTACAGATACACACCTTTTTCCAACAAACTTTTTCCTACACATATACACACACTTTTCCTTTGCACACACACACACACACACACAGTAGGCGAGCTATCGCTGGTACCATGGCCAAATTTCTGCCCTTAACAGTAGAGGGCATTGCATCAGCGGCACAGCCGCACGCAGCCGAGACCCCGCAGCCTTGTGCTGTACACTAACGAAGAAGAAGAAGAAGAAGAAGAAGAAGAAACCACTTCTTGCATGGGGGCCACGATGCAGCTGATGCAGTGCCCCCTATAGGTTAGCGATGGAATTTTTAATTTGTGCAGGGTATCGGTGATAACTCACCTATTCTTCATGAATAACCCCCATGGGATCTTTATAATGTCCACCAATCAATGCTGGCAAACAGGATGCCCAGTATAGCGTCCATCTGAAGGATGGCACACACATTGATGCCTCACCCGGCCTGCGAAACACCAGGACGGCAGTTTGTAGCTGGGCCCAGATTCAAACGCATGCAAGGCCATACTGCCAGCCCTATCCTAGACTGAGACCCAATCTAGAAAGGTAGTTACAAACAGCAAGCTGGATTTGTTAATGGAAGGAGTACCAAAGATCATATTGCCAATCTTCATCACCTAGTTGAGAAAAAAAAGTTATTTCTTCATCACGATCATCCCTGATTTTAAAAAAATTCGTTCACTTTTTCCACCCAGAAAATGTTATTCACTCACTTTTTTTTTCAAATCACCAGAAAATTTATACACGCTTTTGAAATGTGGTGTTGGGGGAGATTGCTAAAAATACCCAACCAACCAAAGTGATAGAAAAGAACCAAGTTCTGATGAGGTTTCACAATGTAGTAGAAGAAAGGACACCAAAATGTCATGGTCACAAAAAGAGGAGGCAAGGTGATTATGCGGGGTATCACTAAGGGCACAATGAGGAGAGAGAGAGGGAAAGAATATGATTGTTCACTTCCTGCATTGATCTTCCTGTTGGAGTGGAAATGTGATTACACTGAGAATAAAGGAGCATGGTAGTGACATCATCTGGAATGGCGTGAATCAGCTTCAGGCATGCGTCCACCTGATTACGACTACCACTAGTGGCACTGGCATGTACTATTTTAAATCATTGCAGGGTAGGTCCGCCAATATGTTTTGTGCATAGTTGATTTAATGTGTATGTAACTGGTTTGTTGTGCATCATGACAAAAACGAAGTCGCAATTCCAAAGATGGTCCCCAGGCACCGAATAAAAGGAAGGAGTTGATGAAAGGAAGTACGGACATCCAAATGCATGAGCACGGTACTTTCAAAAAGGGCATGCATATCCAGACTTGAATACCCCCAATCGGTGTTTTTAACGACGATTTTAATGTAATTAGCTTAACTCTTGCTGAAATACAATGCAAACGAGAAAGAGCAATCAGAGATTGCGTACCCTCGCCAGGACATGTTTTCAGTGGCTTTTAAGGCTTTTGTGTTGAAACAAATATGGCGGACGAACCACGTGACCGATGACGTCGTCATTTTTTTTTTCGCCACCAATTTATCCCTAGATGACGCTCAATAAATTGCTTCTTCATCGGATGAAGTTTTGTACTTGTCGAATTATGACGTCATAATGGAGGCACCTATGACATCATCATTAGCATATGTTACTCCACATGGAGAGTTCTTTACAATGAGCCATGTCTCAATTTTGGTGCATGGGTGTCACTCCAACCCTGAAAGTTTTGTCTCAATCTTCCTGACATATTTCCATGCTTCATAACATGCAAGTTTGAGTTTGTCAACTCATATGGTTGCTGAGAAAAACGAGGTTTAGCCCGTACAGACGTACGGATCGACGGACGGGCAACCCGTAAACATAATGGTTCATTGAAAATCAGACGTAAATAAAGCATTTGAAGGTGTGTAACAGAAATGCAACTTCCAGTGAATGTTATGTCAAAGTTTATTTATTTATGTCGCAGGTCTACAAGAGCTCTCTGTGGTTGGTGTTGTTGTGGGGGTGGTGGTTCTTGTTGTGGGTCGATTTTTGAAATGTGCACCCAATGGTCGGACAGTTGCCGTACCCCACCCACATTTGTCGCTTGACTCCACCCACCATGGCACCCAGACACAATCATATAGCCGCCATCTTGGTGGGCCTAAGACATCAGGCCTGTAGGAATCTGATTATACACTGCCGAGGTTTGTTGCGCCAGATTTCCGTTCACTCTGCTTGGGTCGAGTGTTACTCGTGATGAGGGACTCCAAAATTCTAATCAATGTCGAATAAAAAATAGCGTTACGTAATTTTTAAAGGGCCACATATTCGGGTTAACCAATCCATGACCGAGTGAAGAATGACAGCTCATTCTGATATAACCGTGGCAGAGGCTGACGTGGATGAGAGGTGTTGAGTTAATATTTTAATAGCGCATTAAATGTGTTTCCTAATCACGCTGTTCATCTTTTAAGAGTGCTTTGAATGGCGTTTCCCAATTGGCCCATTACCAGATTTTGTCACAGGTTGTGACCACAGTGTGGTCGTTCTTGTTTATGAAGGCAAAGAAGCAGCCCTGAAACACGAGTACAGTACTGCTATGAGCTGGGGGGTCGGAAGGGTGCGTTTAGCAAATTGGGGTAAGTTGTGATTTTTTTTAGGCTTTCATTTTAGTTTGTTAGTTTACATGACAACAGCTTTATTGTGCTGCACCTTTGGAGTTTCTGGCTGTGTATTCTTGTCTGTCTGGCCTAGAATCTTTCGATTTCGGTGAAAGAGAGGCCGGTTTTAACGAGGGCTCTGGCACAGTGCGAGTAGACTCATTTGAAAGATGTTGTATTGCACACAGGTGAAGTTGACACTTCTAGAAGGTACAAAACGGTTCTCGGTCTGTGTACAAGTAAAAGCACCATTGAAGGGGAGGGGATCAAGAGGTAGAGTAATCAGGATATAATGAAGCAAGCCATGAAATGGAGTAAAAGAGAACCTACTCGCTTTTGATACAACAGATTGCAGTAATTTAAGACCGTCTATACCAGTAAAGCATACGTTTGCTGCGTAATGGTTTGTCAAAAATTTCCAGCTCAGAAATCATGAAATGTAGAAATAATGCAAATCAGCAGGGAATCAGAAGGGAATCTGTCCCATGATCTCAGTTCATTTTGAAATTATTATACGCAATCGAATTTGTGGTGTATTGATTTATCTATGCAGTACGTTCACTTCCTCCGCCACCGAAGGTGGATGGAGGTTATGTTTTCACCCGTCTGTCTGTCTGTGGACGGGATATCTCACAATGTTGTGTACGGTTTCGGACGAAATTTGGTGGAGAGGTTGGGTGCGCGGACAAGGACGAATTTATTCAATTTTGGTGAACATCCAAATCCGGATCCGAATACTGTAATTTTAAAGGGATTCGTCACCCGATGTGCTTGTTCTCTGCTGCTGTACTTGTGTGCTTCCCTCTCTCTCCCCATCTTGTCTCCCGCTCCCTTTATTAAATGTTTTATGTGTCAGTTTGTCTTTTTGTGATTAATGTTGGCTCTTACACGAGCCTCGATGTTGTATACAAAAAACAAAACAAAAAAAACTATATACAGCATGATATCTCAAAAAGTTGTGGACGAGTTATGACAAAAGTTGGTGGATGAGTTGGTACCAATGTTAACTCTACACAATTTGCCAAAACCCAAAGTGGGATATTGTGGTTTCCACCAGCTAAATGTCCATCTGATGAACGGTGCACCAATTGATACAACAACCTGCCTGTCAAGCACCAAGGTAATGCCGATTAATAAATCGATTAATAATTTAAACTAACTATGGACTAGACAGCTCAAAGTGAGTACTCTACCTCTCAGATATTTTTCCGCCTGTTGGATGTTACTTCACATCAATAAAAAGTTTCTATGACTATGTTTAGACGACTGCCTACTCCTGGAAAAAGTGCATAACACTGTAAATAAGTTTCAACTGGGGTTGCTGCATTTAGTGCTGTGGGGAAAGTTTAAGAATAGCAAATAGAAGTTCCTGCATGTAAAAGTAATGTCACTTTCACGTTGACAAAATGAAAAAGTTTTTAAAAAAGAATCACTTCCGGTTCGAGGGAAAGAATCTGAGTGCCATTGAAGAAGAAGATGCAAAACATACAGCTTGAAGGACAAAGTTCAATTTTTTATTTTTTACTTCACCCCTTTTAAAGAGGTTTGTGTTGAACGAGGAAAGGTAGAAATAACAATAAAAAATAAATTCGGGTTTTTCTCTGTCGCTGAAACAATAAACATGAACACATCCGCACCTTTGAAAGTTAAAAAAAGGAAAGGAAAAATAAGTGCTTTGCAATTTACCAAGAACCTTCCGAAGATGTTATTTATCATGACAGAGCGCAATCTTCCCTCAAAACAGTTATCTGACTTTGAATACCGGTAACAGTGCTGTGATCAGGTGATTCACGTAAATTATGACATCACTGACAAGCTGAGTCAGTTACCTTGCATGTTCTGGCAGATTACTCACTCGAGGGCAATGAGCTGCAGGAAACCCCAGCGTCGTTTTGATGGCCACACTTGTGCCGGCGTTTCGTGCTGCGTGGACACTCGTCTAGGCTAATTTCATTGCCCGTACATTGCACACTCTTGAGCCAGATGGGTCCTGCACCTTCCCCATAGTGTGCTGAAGACTTTGCCTTCGCTGGGCCTCTGTGGACAGTCAAGATGGACCCCAATGCAAAACATGACAATGGAAAATTGGACATAATTGAGGAAATAAAATAAAACAGACACTTCGTATTCATACATCTCCATAAAGAATGCACAAAAAAAATCTGATCTTACCATCTTATGATGTCATAACTTTGATACAAGGGACTTGCTTCAGATAAACAAATAACAGTGTCCATCCCTGGTGAACTAGAGCAATTTTAAAGTATAACTTGGTGGAATATTTTTCAATTCAGTGATCTAAGGCTCATGGAGGAGCTTGTACAAATACGTCTCTTGCAGGACAAGATCATCCAGATTCTTATCTTGCATGTGAGAATATACAGACTTGGCATTTAATATGGAATTTTTTTTTTTTCTTGACTTGGGTTTAATTTCTGAACTCGGTATATCAATCTGGTGAGTTTCTTTTACATTTCGGTGATGTTGTTAAAAGAACCATGTCACTGATTGTCTGTCGCAGCAAGAAGTCAATAACAGGATTATATCACAGGTGGCGTGACAAAATGTACGGACAGGTACATTTGACGATTGGCTTCACAATCAGGTATATAAGGGTTGTTGCGTTCTGTATTAGTGGAAAACAACTGCTGCACGTCTACAAAAATTATTGCCACTTCCCCTGGAGATGGTCCGTCAACTCGACAATGCTGTTTGTCATTTAGTGGTGGCTTTACGAAATTCCGGCATGAAACAGCGTGCTATTGCTCGGCAGTATGGCATCAACAAGGTCAGGTGTCAACGATTCTGAAACGAAATGCTCAGAGGGGTGTCCCTACTCCAACACCGAGGTCAGGACATCCCCGCAGAACCACAAGGAGGGATGATCGCCAGCTGCACCGGTTAGTCCGCAATGGCCGTACCAAGTCAGCTAATCGGCTTAGGGCTGAGTGGCAGCAACTGACAAATGTGCCTGTATCCAGAAGGCTAGTCAACCAACGACTGGTTCAAGCAGGCTATCGTGCCAGGCGTCCCCTGAGAAAGCCACGTCTGACCAGACAACACCGCCAGCGCCGATTGCAGTGGGCCAGAGAGCACCGTCATTGCAGCCAGGACACTGGAATCACTTGATCTTCAGTGACAAGTCTAGATTTCTGGTCTATCGTCAATATGGCCGTGCCCGAGTGCACAGACAACTGCATGAAGCCTACAACGAAGATTGTATAGTGCCAAGAGTCCAAGCTGGAGGTGGTGGGGTGACCATTTGGGCTGCTTTTCATGCAGGGGGCAAAACTGACCTGGTTGTTCTGAATGGAAACCTGAACCAGTTCAAGCACAGGGCCATTCTGGAAGAAACATTGCTTCCATTTGCTCATGCAGCCTTTCGAGGAAACTTTGTCTTCCAAGATGACAATGCACGGCCTCATCATGTTCGCATGATCCAACACTTTCTTGCTGACCGTGGTGTCGAGCATATGGAGTGGCCTGCCATGTCCCCGGATATGAATCCGATAGAGAACTTGTGGGCAGAATTAACGCGTCAAATCGACAACTTGGACCAGCAGCCCACCACTGCGTGAATTGCAGCAGACTATTGTAACTGCATGGCAAGCGATTCCTGTCCAAACCTTGGCAAATCTCGTGAACAGCATGCCTCAACGTGTAAGTGCTCTCCTGAATGCTCGTGGGGGTTACACGAAGTACTGAACTGTAATTTTACTGTCCGTAATCCCAGTCATAATTTAACTTTTGTTTTTGTTAAAAACATTTTTTGCCTAATGTGCAAAATAAAGAGATACTTCTGGAAAACGCACAGAAGTTTAACACAGTACTGTCCGTGAATTGAGTTCGATATCAGTTTACATCACTTTCAAGGATCAATTTATTTGCTTCGAAATGTCAAATGTGGTTTTTGTTTCTTTTAAAGGTCACATTAACAAAATCTAGAATAATTTCAACGTAATTCCAATGAACTTTTGGTTCTAAGTCATCTTGAAAAGTAAGTTCACTCCCACAAAAAAAATATTCCATATTAAATGCCAAGTCTGTATATATGTACTAGCAAAGGTACCCGGCGTTGCCCGGGTTCCAAATATGTAGAAAGTAAATGACTTGAGTTAGAGCAAGTTGTTATGTAGTTCATGTTGTATGTAATTATATGTACATAACATAAGAACTTGCTATAAGTTAAGTCATTTAAGTTTAAAAAGAGTGAGTGAGTTGGTGATTTTTGTCCAAGTTCAATCCATTTAGGGACTATATCTCAGAACGGGCCACATTTGGTGGCTTCACAAATTTTTGCCACTGCTGGGATTGGAACGCGGATCGTCTGCGTGGCAAGCAAGCACATGATCCACTGGGCCACCAGCGCTGCCTCGGTAAAATATTAACAGACATGTGTTTTAGTCAGCAAGAGCTCTGGAGTAGACAACATTTCTTGTTCTGCCGTTTGGTGCTCTGATGAAAAGATGTGTGCTTGCCCCAACACGTGAGCATGCAACGTAGAGTTGACCATGAGAGAAACATGGACTTGGCAGTTCAACTCCAGCAACCTTGAGAGACTGTCCCTGAGACTTGTTGATGATCATAGCAAATGATAGTCACACTGGAAACTGAAGGCGCTTGAACTGAAATGGCATATCTGTTGGGATGATGGGAATCCATGGAATAAAAACATCCTCTCCCTTGGCACAACCAGTCATAATGGTGGCTTTCGATCACATGGGGCATAAGAGTTTTGACAGCGAGTCTTGTACCGTTAGAGTTTTGGTGCCTCCAAATTTCGTAGCAACATAATGGGGGCTCCCACTTTCAGTTGCAGATTGTGAGGTGGAACGCCAATGAGCTGAAGAGAGTTTAGAAACTCTGTTGGATAGTTGACAGCATCGTCAAGATCAACTACAGTGTCAACTGACTTGTACCATGTGGATTGGTCTGGTAGCTGTTGAATGATGGTGGCATTAATATCCTGCACAATGTCATTTTTGGGAGCAAGGATGGCACGTTCACAAAGCCACTCTTGGTTTTTATAATTCTGTGAGAGGCTAGGATAAACCTTTAATAGCATTTCTTCAGATGTGTTGATGATTGTTCCACAATTTGGGGGTATTGTGACATCTCCAGTCTCAGTGTCCACTGGTAGCTGACCATTGCCCAGTTGAAGCAAAACCTTTGGAAACTGGCCTGCTGAGACATCTCTATTAAGTGCAACTCTCATGTTGGTAGAAAGATGGAGTTTTCCCACTCATCTCCAAATATAGGATTCTTTGAGGCATGCACTCAACTCATCAGCAGGTGTACCCTTTGGAATGACTGGTAGAGTTTGCCTGAAATCTCCAGAGAGCAAGAGTGTGACTCCGCCCATGATTTTAGTGTTACCTCTGAGATCCTGTAAGGTGCGATCGAGAGCCTCAAATGCAAGTCTGTGAGACATTGTGCACTCATCCCATACTATCAGCTTGGCCTGCTTTAGAACCTGTGCCTGTCCAGATCCTTTGCCAATATTGCACACAGGACTCTCATTGTGAGCCAGGTCGAGTGGCAGCTTAAAGGCAGAATGAGCAGTCCTGCCACCTGTGAGCAAAGTTGCAGCAATTCTAGATGAGGCCACTGCCATAGCAATCTGCTGTAGTGAACGAACTTGTGCCAAAATTAAGTTGATCAAAAACGTTTTGCCTGTTCCACCAGGGGCATCAAGGAAAACAATTCCACCCGAGTCAGATGTCAACAATTGTTTGATCCTTGTATAAGCTTCTTTTTGATCTGGAACCAAGAGTGGTTCATTTTGGTGGACATACTGTTGCAGCTGTTGAATGTCATAGGTGGTTGCCTGAAACATCTCTCGACTGAGAGTTGCAGGTTCAGTTCGTACAGGAGCAAGCAGTTCACACTGTTGAAGATCCTTGCCAGCCATGGACTGTACAGTATTTTCAATGAGTACTAGTGCTTGGTTGTACATGGCAGAGGTAAACTGCAGGTTTGGGTTTTTTGACTCTTCTTGTGCTTGATACAGTATGTCTTCTGTCATGCTGTCCTAGTGATTATGCCAAAGTTGCTCAGGATTGGATGGTGAACAGGCACAGATGATAGCAAAGAGGCTCCTCATCTTGCTTGGAGAATGCGACACTGCAGCCTCTTCCAAGGTACTGTTCCAGTGTGCATCATCTTCCAAGAGACCTCTTCTCGGGCAAGCTTCACGGTATGTTGCACAGACATATCCAGCAACTGTCGTGAGATCCTGGAATGAGGTTGGACCATGAATGTTGTGCAGGAGGAGTCCGAGATAAAAGCACTCAGTTGCTGGGATGAACAGTGTAGACACGACATAACACTTGACTGGATCTGATGAGGAATTTTAGTTCAGTGGAATTTTTTGGTTCATCAGTGATTCTGTGGTGTATAGGGACCCCCGTGCCAAATTTGGTGAAGATCCATTGAGAAATGGCGATGCTGTTTCAGAACAAACAAACAAACAAGACAACCTTTCACGCTTATAATATTGTTGCGGTTTTGAGTTTTGTACAATAAAGGTTAAATTTCCCCCTCATAGTTTAGTCACATTACAACATGTAGCCTCACAATAGTGCAGTTATCTCTTAGTATTTGTGAGCATAGTCCTTTTCCTGTGTTAGTTTTGCGTTGAGTAGAATAATGAGAGTAGGTCCTTTTCATTGCCTTATGCCGCCTTATGCCTCCTTGTGCTGCCTTTGTTTTTTTGGTGCTAATTGACACGAGGTAGGCCTGACAAATCGCGCAGGGACCGAATGAGGGCGGCAGAGAAGCTGACGGTAAGCGCGAGCCGCCAATCAGGGCTCAAGGGGAGTGGCCGCGGCAATGTGTCACAGGGCGTGGTTGGAACGTTCGAGAGGGCTCAGGGCATGTCCATAAAACCCATCGCGCGAAGCCCCCACTAGGAGTTTGGGCAGCGAGCAGTTGAGTTAGAGAGCAGTTGAGCAGTGGAGTTCGGGGAGAGGTGAGCTTGTGCATTGAGCTATTGGAGAGGCGCGTATTGATGAGAGTTACGAGTTCGGAGAAAAGACGCGCATGAACCAAGTATAAGCGCTCGTATTAAAGTGATGCTCGGTTGAGCTTGAGGCTGAGCCTCTATTGCATTGGGTTACGCGAGTGATAGTGCGCCGGTGACTCAACACGCTGTGGAAAGCCGCCGAGAGACGCGTACATTTCCTTCCTGCCTCATCTGCTGCCTTTTGTTCGAGAGACGCGCTACGAGGACCCTTTTTCCACCACCTGCTTGCCATCTTCACGGGACGTGCTGGGACCGTGAAGAGCACGCCGGGCCGCCGTTCCTGGACAACCAAGGCAGCGCGTGAAAAGCATCCTGCCTGCAATTCCCCTTTGTGAGTGTGATGGGGCCCGTGTCTGGGGTTACTATAAGACTGACTAAGTTCTGCTCTGTGTCTGCTTTCTACCGAATTGTAAATATAAGTGTAAATACTCATTAAATCCTGTTATTCCTTTATTCGACCGTCACGTGTTTTCCATCATTGACAAAGCGTGGTACGAATAGAACCGCTCGTATCGGGTTCCAATACTAGAAAACTGCACGGACCATGTGGTACGCAATCCGTTCGGTGTACTCAAATTACACGTGGCTCGTGCGAGGCTTGGTTCCCCGCTTCCGTGGCGGCGCAGGTATTTAGGTATGTGCGAGACTAGTCCCGAAACCCAACCTTGCGTTTGCCCGGAAGGGGCGTTTCAAGTCTCGGTTACGCCGGCCCAGAAAGAACAAGGGGCTTAATCCCCCCTTGGTAAGGGTAGGAAGGGCGGCGGAAAACCGTAACAATTGGTGTCAGGAGTGGGATTTAGAACCCTTGACCAAATTTTTGGACACCAAAATTCTCAAAATTACGAGTGGACGAAATTTAGTTTTTAAGAATCCAAATTTAATTCGTACCATGGCTAGCCAAGACGGTCGAATGCCAGTGGGGGTAGATGATAAGGAAGAATTAATGACCCAGGACCCACAGGAAGAGTTGGCAGAAGAGGAGGAAATTGATGAGGGGGTGGTAGCTGGCGAAGAAAATGGCGGCGCCTCGCACGTGGCGGCAAGAGCCGAGCCCGTGGTGCCAGCAGTTTCGGACCTGTACGCACTCATGATTCAACTCATGGCATTCACAAAAAGGGAGGGGGACAAATCAAGGGCAGAAATGAAAGAAATGAGGGACGAAGCAAGGTGTAACAAGGGCGAACTGAATGCGAAAATGGACGCCCAAAGTGACAAATCCACCAAGGAAATGGAAGAAATGAAGAGCGAATTGAAAGAAACCATTGGTGCCCAAAAGGACGAAATTCGGGGAATAAATAGTAACATGGATAAAATAAATGAAAGAATGGACACCCGAGGGGAGACATTAAAAAAGATGAGGGAGGAATCCAGGTGTGATATGGAAAAATTGGGGGAGGACATTGGGCGCAGGTTGAGCGAGGAGGTCGCATTGGGACACGACGAGGTGACGCGGTGTGAGGAGCGCGTAGAGAGCGAGCTTGGGCAGAGCGCAGCTAAGTTGACCGAGGGTATGGAAATCGCGACACGGGGTGTAAAAAAGCCGACGGTCGCCGAATTGGAAAAGAAAATTTTATTGGCGCCGGCCATGGTCGAATAAAAAGAAATAATTCAAATTGAAGGAATGATTGAAACCGAAGAGACGGCAGAGATAGAAAATGAATCACAGAGGGAAGAAATGGGATGCGCACAAAGTTTGTATTTGCATCGTGATGTTGGGCTTGCTAACCAAATGGAAAGTTTGCAGATGCTGGTGGGAAAGGAGGTCCCCAAGGTGAGTAGGAATTATGGCGCGAACGTGTTTGGCGCGAATGGGTTTTTGGCGCACTTGGGAGAGAACCGAAACCCGGGCTGTCGTGGAAGGTCCATTGTGCGGTGTACGAGGGTGACTGGTGCGCGTGTGAGAGAAAAGTGTGCACCGGAGCGCGAGTGTGTGCGAGAAAAGTGTGCGCCAGAGTGTGCGGTGACAGGAGAGTGTGTTACAGAGTGTGAGGGAGAATGCACACTGGACTGTGTGCGGGGAGAGTGTGTTACAGAGTGTGAGAAGGAGTGCACACCCGAGAGCGTGGAGAAAAAGTGTGCGATGATTGGGTGTGTACCAGGAGAGTGCACACCCGTGGGTGTTACGGAGTGTGTAACAGAAAAGTGTGCTGTAACGGAATGTATGGGAGGCACAGGGACGCCTGGGTGTGCGAGTGCGGAGTATGTCGCGAGTGGTGAGAACGCGGCTCAATCATCGACACCGACCGGGGCAGTGTTTAGCAGGACGGATAGCCGACGTGAGCCCTCGGTGAGTTGTGTGCGGCAGGGACCGGCGGGGATCGATGCCGCGGCCGTTTCACAAGGACCGCCATGCACAACCCGTGCCGGCCCCCGCCCTGTATGGTTGGTGCTGCGCCGTGGCGGGAAAAGCAATCAGCGGGGTTCAAGGGGAGGTAGGAGATTTCGGAGCCGCGCACCTTGGCGAGTGCGATGCTCCGACCGTGGGCAGTTGGGTCATCGTGCGTGGGACCGCGAGGCCCCACGTAGAGATGGAGCCCTGAACCTCAGCCCATCCATGCCTCCCCCCTTGGATCGAAAATGCCGGACGGACACCCCATACAGGCGACCAACCACCCGCGTGGATCGCTCGGCCTTTCGAGGTCGAGCCGTGATGACAACGTACATCCACATGGAGAGGCCCACGTATAGTGGACGGATGAGGATAGTGTACCCTGCGTGGGGGAATGGTAGTTTAACCATTCCTCACACGATCAGGGCCAATGAGCATTAGATTAGGGGGATGGCAGTGACAGGCACATGGGGGTGCCAACAATGCTTACCTCCATGGGGCACCGAAGCTAGCTGAGGGAGGGCTCGGATAATGTTAGGGATTTAGCAGACTGTAGAAGACATGAGAGTTAAGTCGTGACATTGTACCCATAGTGGGGGCGTAGGTAGCTTAAGTGGATGTTAATGATGAAGGGAGTGCATAGTTTAATGGGATGACAGGGAAGCACGAGTTTTCGGGGAAAAGCAGTTAGCTAGATGATGCTGTAATTGCTGTATGTGTGAGGAATTGTGTATTGAGAACAAAAGGAATTGTGTTGAAGTGTATGGAAAGAAGTGTGTGAGCACAAAATGTGTGTGAATTTGGTGTGCGGAATAAATGGTGTGTGAGAATATTTGGTGTGGAATGCTTGGTGTGGAATAAAAGGTGTGGAATGCATGGTGCGAAGGAGTGAATGGGGGGAGATGGACCCATTCACGAAAGCCCGGGGTGGGTAGTGTAAAGTCAGGTCGAGGGCTCAGGTAAATTTGTATGGATATTGACACCTGTGGTGCAGGTAGTGGCAAAGTAGTGCTTTGGAGGGTGCATGAGTCAGTGACATGGCTGGGCGTGTGGTTTAATTGGTGCGTATGGTTATTGGGGCACTCCGCCACTGGTAATTTGTCGGCCAGGTGAGGCCGCAGGTAGGCTCTGGGAGCCAGTTAGGGTAGTTGTGAGTAGTTGTGAGTGGGGCCCGAGGATCCAAAGGAAGGAACCGGGTTGCCCAATGCCAAGGTGGGCATCAGGGGGTAAAGTGCCAGGAGGGGCCTTCCCCAGTTTAGGTAGTCGCAGGAGCAGGTAAGCTCGGGTGGCGACTTCAGTGGCGGAGGAGCACAGGTAGTTGGACCTGCTAGTGGAGCCACACGACCCAGCCCCAAAATTGTGCAACGGCACAGTATGAAAATTTGTGGGAGTGAGACCCAAATTTGGAGGGCATCACAGGGTGGACAATGGGAATTCGGTTTCCAGAACCACATAGTTTAAAGAGGCCAATTGGCAGGGTACGACCCCAGGTAGTTTAAAAGAGTTAAGGTCAGTAGTGTAGTTAGGATGAGAGAAATCCCTTCGCGCCATCCACAGCCAATCACCGAGGAGGACGAAGCTCCACACCAGGACCAAGTTAACTGTTGAGTGGTAAAGACGCATCATGACGTAATGGGCCATTGTGTTTGTTCCATTCCTTCCTTACTGGGAGTGATTGGGAGAAGAATTCGAATTAGAGGGGGATATGGGAGACAAGACGTAGAGACGAATTTGTAAATACAAAAAAGGGCTAGGGTAGTGTAAGCTGACGTTGGGGGGTACGAACGGCTAGGGACGAGCCTGCTCCGCTCGCTCTTCCGCGCCCCTCACGCTGCATTACCTTGTTTTGCTGTGTACCTTTGCGCCCTTTCCGCTTTGCTGGTCGTGTTTTGTCTCTCCCCCCACCCCAGGACCATTTTGGAGGTGGAACTGTGCAGCACCAGCGACCTGTGCAGCACCCCTGCTGCACTTTGCTACATATGTGCAGCATTCCTTCTACACCTTGTTACATCTGTGCAGCTGATCTGCACAGCACTATGCTGCCATATCCTTGTGTTGTAACTTTGCTGCACATGTGCAGCCTTTTGCTGCCACAAACACTTTGCTGCACCACATACACTTACGGACCACAAGTTTTGTGGCCATGCACCTCTGCTGTGCAGCACCTTGCTGCAAATTCACCTTGCCTCTTCGGACCACTTGTTTTGAGTGGCATTAATGTCATGCAGTCAGACCACATAGGGTTGGCCCTGTCTGGCAAAGAAAGAAATAAAAGCATTTTGTTGTGCATTTTTATTATGGTGTGCTAGGGATGAGAAGATTTGTAAGTTTAGTTAGCCCTGAAGAACAGGAATGACCTGTATGCCGGTCCGGGGGCTAGCCGGTTTGATATATGCACACAGAAGATGCAAGAAGCAAGACGCAAGAAGCAAGCAGCAAATGTGAATTTTTGAGTGTTTTTCTGTATTTTGCTGTGCTTTCTCTCCCCTCCAATCTTCTTTCCAAAAATGACAGGTCCTGGGTCATAGAACTGTAAATAAGGTTAAGTTTTTTTGCACTTGTATATAAAATGCTGCCCACCGGCTATATGTTTAGTTTGACAAATTCCGGATTCGGTTAATTGTGGGCGTGATTCTGTTAGCTACTCAACGCAATAGGGGGGGACATATTTAGTGTTTTAAAACTGTCGCACCCACGGGTTAGAGTAAATGTTAGAGGGAACCACATCTATATGTCACATGTAAAAGTAAAAGTTAATTTTCCAGATCATTCTCAAAACCGGTCGTTCCAATTTTGTTAGGTTCAACTCGGGGACGAGTCTGACGAGGGAGAGGGGTAGTGTTGCGGTTTTGAGTTTTGTACAAGAAAGGTTAAATTTCCCCCTCATAGTTTAGTCACATTACAACATGTAGCCTCCCGATAGTGCAGTTATCTCTTAGTATTTGTGAGCATAGTCCTTTTCCTGTGTTAGTTTTGCGTTGAGTAGAATAATGAGAGTAGGTCCTTTTCATTGCCTTATGCCGCCTTACGCCTCCTTGTGCTGCCTTTGGTTTTTTGGCGCGAATTGACACGAGGTAGGCCTGGTAAATCGAGCAGGGACCGAATGAGGGCGGCAGAGAAGCTGACGGTAAGCGCGAGCCGCCAATTAGGGCTCAAGGGGAGTGGCCGCGGCAATGTGTCACAGGGCGTGGTTGGAACGTTCGAGGGGGCTCAGGGGGTGTCCATAAAACCCGTTGCGCGAAGCCCCCACTAGGAGTTCGAGCAGCGAGCAGTTGAGTTCGAGAGCAGTTGAGCAGTGGAGTTCGGGGAGAGGTGAGCTTGTGCATTGAGCTATTGGAGAGGCGCGTATTGATGAGAATTACAAGTTCGGAGAAAAGACGCGCATGAACCAAGTATAAGCGCTCGTATTAAAGTGACGCTCGGTTGAGCTTGAGGCTGGGCCTTTATTGCATTGGGTTACGCGAGTGATAGCATGCTGGTGACTCAACACACTGTGGAAAGCCGCCGAGAGATGTGTACATTTCCTTCCTGCCTCATCTGCTGCCTTATGTTCGAGAGACGCGCTACGGGGACCCTTTTTCCACCACCTGCTTTCCATCTTCGCGGGACGTGCTGGGACCGTAGAGAGCACGCCGGGCCGCTGTTCCTGGATGACCAAGGCAGCGAGTGAACAGCATCCTGCCTGCAATTCCCCTTTGTGAGTGTGATGGGGCCCGTGTCTGGGGTTACTATAAGACTGACTAAGTTCTGCTCTGTGTCTGCTTTCTACCGAATTGTAAATACAATTGTAAATACTCATTAAATCCTGTTATTCCTTTATTCGACCGTCCCGTGTTTTCCATCACTGACTAAGCGTGGTACGAATAGAACCGCTCCAATACTAGAAAACTGCATGGACCACGTGGCACGCAATCTGCTCGGTGTACTGAAATTACAAGTGGCTCGTGCGAGGCTTGGTTCCCCGCTTCCGTGGCGGCGCAGGTATTTAGGTACGTGCGAGATTAGTCCTGAAACCCGACATTGCATTTGCCCGGAAGGGGCGTTTCAAGTCTCGGTTCTGCCAAGCCCAGCAAGAACAAGGGGATTAATCCCCCCTTTGTAAAGGGAAGAAGGGCGGCGTAGAACCGTAACATTTTGTGCGACCACTGAGGGGCTTCCATAAGAACTCGGACGGACATCGCTCCGATTCATTCCTGTGACATTTATTCTGTGTGGTAGTGCATACTCGAATGGTGCGTATTGCTCGATGTTCCAGGCTTGCTTGTACCAATTGCCAATCCATTATTACTTCTATGATTACGGTATACTGTACTGATATGCTTGTTGATTTCTTACAGGTGTTGCTAGTGATCGATTCTGAATTAAACCTACGATTGGGACAATGTTGTAGATCTGATTTTTACAACAACTTGTGAGCGAAATATCTTGAAAAATAAACGAACTACTAACTTCTAATCTGGTGTGTGGGTGTATCTATGCATAAGGGAGAACGCTATTGAAAATTGGGTCGCCGCGTCAAAATCCAAGATGGCCGCCTTGCGTCTTCCACTTTGTCAACTCATCACTTCACCGACGGGGGACCTAGGCGTAACGCTTGTTAATCTTATTTCTACTTGGCATTATATGCTTTCTATGAACACCCGTCTCCCATCTAAACCCCTATGTTTCCTCCAACGCACCTGTGATCCATCTGTTGGCCTAAATACGTTTTTATATCTACCATAAAATAATGTTCATGTGGCCAAAAGTATGACCTTCCTTCGATGCTTTTGGGAAATGTCAAAGCCTTCATTTCCATAATAATTAGCCAAACAGGAGATGTTATTTTACAAAACAGATGTCAGGCCCATTTATTCTTATGTGGCAGCTTGTTCTCCAGCAATGTAAAAAACATTGTAAAATGTTGCAAACACAAAATAAAGTATTATTTTCGAATGAATTGTGCTGTGTATCTGCATTAATTAACCACCCTTTTACATGGAATCCCAAACAAGCCTCTTTGGGTTTCCACTCAGCTCCCCCTGCAATGGCCTCCAAAATACAAGGCAATCCGCTTTGTACATACAGTGTCAATTTGGCACAAGACCTAATGCACCTGGAACAACACGGAAAAGTTTTTCTTTTTCTTTTTCTGGAGTTTGACCTGCGTAGGGATGGGCACCAAGCCAACGCTTACACAGATTCTAGAATGGGAGTAATACCTCCAAAACTGATGAGTGGAAAATGAAAAGAAAAAGGCAGAGGAATAATGGAAATATAATACTCCCTTACAGATGGATCACATAATTGTCATATACCTCATACATACATACATGGAAATGTACATGCATTTATATGCAAGTGCATGCATGCATACAGGTGTTGGTCAAAGCATTATTTACACAAGTGTTATAAAACACATGTATGTTTGTATGTATGCATGCATGCTTGTATCTCAAGAAGATTATAGATGATTCAGTGGTGTACGCCTAACAGGCCCTGGATGGTCTAAAGGTCTAAAGAGCATACTCTTTATATACAGTAGGTCCAATAAAAATGCAATAAGGTCCAATAAGTAGTTAGCATCTAAGGGGTCAAAAGGATCTTATATCTCAAGCATATAAAAAAGGGTCGAAGTGATCCAAAGCTCTAAATGGTCAATAGTCCAAGCTGTCTAACATCTATAATGGGGTAAGGGGTTTAAATGGTGTTAAAGTCCAAGAGGTCTAAGGGATCGAAAGGGAGTCAAAGGACTTGTGGTGTGTAAAGGTCGTAACTCTAAAGGGTCTGTGGGGTCTAAATGTCCTAAGGGGCTAAAGGGTATAAATGGTCGAAAGGGTGAAGGGGTCTAAATTGTTGATAAATTGGAGCGCGGGTGACGTCAGAGAATGTTCGAGACAGTCGGAGCAAAAAGGGAAAGAACCGCCATTTTTTCTCTCTCTTGCTCCGGGCTCTAGGTATGAGCAGTCGCATTTTCTCTCTCTGTTCCGGGCGTTGGTGAAGACGGACGTTTCTGTCTCTCTCTGTCTCTCTCTGTCTCTCTCTCTCCAGCACATCCATGCACACCTTACCTTGCAACACACAAACATCAGACTCAACATTGCAAAACCACCTTACAAATCAAATCCACAGGAAACATTACCAGGTAGCACTGGCCAGCGCAGGATTACAACAACATCAAGCATACAATGGTGCAGCCCGAACCGCACAGCCACAGATGGGCAGACTTTGTTATCGATTCCATTGCAGGAGCTGGGTTCACCCAATGACCATTACACAGCGACAAGGCTGAACAATAGGGAGACAGCCCTTCAGTGAGTTCGAACCACACCGAACAAGCATCCAAGAACCAAAGTTGCGCTCGACAGTGCAGCTAGGAGGCTGGTTGGTCCTTAGGCCCCACCTCTCTGAGGTACAATATAAGCCGGGAGAATTCAAGGAATCGGGGTTTGTGTGCGTCTGCTGGAGATTTAAGTCAAGGCTGAACCTGCAAGGCTCAACCTGTGAGGGTGAAATCTGCAGGACGGACAGGATGGTGATGAAGGGCAGCAAAGAGCTGAGCGTTTGGGCCAAGCAGCAGAACTTTCTAACACTCATTTACACTTTTTGTCTCTGACTTTCCCTACTTCTAATTAATTCACTTGGAACCCACAAGAGTATCCAACAATTGAACCCGTGTCTTAATCAGGGCTGGGTTACCGACTCACATACCACGCTTTACTTTAGAGCATTGCAAGCATTCACCAATTCACCAGCAACTCTCCCTGCAATGCGCACTGCATCTATCCCCTCCCCCCCCCCCCCCCCCATCCCACTTTCACATTGGGACCAACGCAAGTCTTGCATGATGTGAGCGAGGTGCCACCAGTACACCTAGTCTTCTCTCTTGTCTGCCTCTGTGTCTGTGTCTATCTCTATCTCTCTCTCTCTCTCTCACCTTTAAAAAAATGTCTTTTCCCAGAACGATTAAGGTGAATACTGTGTGTAGAATCATAATAACCTGACTGGCTAAGAAGGCTTACATGCTATTGGTGAGAGTTTCTTGTGTGTCCCTGTTTTTGCTTGTAAATACTTGCCTCTGCTAAATCCTTATAAACTGTTTGTCAAACTTCCCAACCATCTCTTTCCATTGGTTAGACCATAGTGCGTAAATAGTGAATGGGAGTTCGTTCTTGATTGACAGCAGTGGGGTGTTGGGAAGTACAGTCCTTATTCAGGGTGATTCATTTCCCAGGAAGGTAAAGTGGGAGTGGACACTAGACCCTACCTAAATTAAGCATCTCAGACAGTGCCTGTGGTTGCTTAGCAACTCGTCATGCCATTGAGTTATCCGTGGCTCATCAGCTTCAGGGTCATTGGCCGGGAAGTGGGTCCATGAAACTCCTTAGAGAACGTGCACCCCCCAAACCCGTAACAACATGTTGTGATCAATAAAATTGCTTTTTAAAAAATGTCAAAAATTATAAAGTACATTTCGAAGAATGCGCCACAGCACATTGCCCACCAAGGGTGGCCCGCTAAGGGTTCTCCCACCCTCTGGGTGCCCCCCTAATGTTGTTTAATGTCCTCCTATATTTATTATTTGAACAAGCTCTTCCGGGAGTCCTAGAGTAAAGAAAATACAATGCGTACAAGCATTGTGGCACCATAACCTCTAAAAATGAGTTGTGTTTGTCCATAATTAAAGGAAGGCCTGAAGAAGAGCAATTTTAAAAAATAGGTGTAAGCACAACCAGCTTTCTGCACCACTGATGACATGGAAAACTATAAGTTAAATCATGAGGCAAATATTAGTACCTTCAAATCAAAATGTAGTACAATACAATCAAAACTAATGAAACAATTTTGTTGACAATGCATGTCAAGTCTTGGGGTGTGGATATTGAATCATTTTTGGGCCTTCCCTGGTCCTAAACAGAACCTGGGCTCATATTTTAACATCTGCTACCAGTTTTTGATAGGACGGACCAGGATTCTCCACCATTCCTCACATACTGCATCCTCTCAGATTCTTTCAACTTTTTGGCTTGCCATTCTTAAATCAACAAGAGCGAGAATTGCTTTGCAATACATGCCCCCACCAGTGCCAAATAATGCTTTTTAATTTGTCAACAAATTTTTAAAATTTATGAAATGCCCAGAAACTCAAACTTGTTCTGCAACTTCTCATAATAAAGTACTAAGTTTCAGTTCAATATGTTAAAGAGTAAGGGGAAAAATAAAGAAACCTGACCCATGTATAATATGTGATCTTTTCCAAGTCCAAAAAGGGCATAACTCCATGAAAATTCAGTTTAATATACTCAGAGACAAAAGTTATTGCAACATGGAATTTTTTCATTGGTAATCTTGTGAATGAATTTTTGGATTTGAACCAGAGAAAGTGTGTGTTAAAATGGTCGAAGAAACGCAACCAAGCAGTTGTTGTTCGAATTGCACGAAATTTGCAAGAAGCATGACATATTCGAGAAAAATGGCCAGCAATGCTCACTTTAAAAGGCCAGACCTGGCCTGTCAATTTCCCGACCCGGATCTCAGTCAATGGAGCATCTTCTCTTCTGGACTTGGTTATGACTAACTTCCCTGAAAATGTCTGCTGTCTGCTCTTCTTCTGCTCCAATCATCTCATCTGATCATGTGCTTGTTAAAGTGGACATCTCTCTGACCATTCTCAGGGAGCCTCCTCAGCGTCGACGAGTCTGGCATTTCACTCAGGCCAACAGGCTCCGTCTTCAAGCAGCCATCAATCATCTGGACTGGTCTCCCATCTCCACCACCTCTGACAACTCATCCTGGGAATTCTTCCAAAGTAAATTGCTCTCTCTCATGCACAGATTTATCCCATCTCGTCTTCAGTTGTCATACCCTTCCTCCCGTCCATGGCACACGGAATCTTGTGGTGAGGCTGTTGCCCAGAAACAACTTGCATTCGTCTCCTGGAAAGCAAATCCAATGGAAGGAAATCTCATTTCCTTTCACAAAGCCCGAAACAAGTGTGTGTCCACCCTCAGGAGAGCCAAGAAACAATATCTCTCCGTTCTCAAGACCGAACTCTCTTATCTGTCTCCCTCTTCCAAATCCTGGTGCCGTCCGTCTGGTCAAATCTGTTTCTGGTGTTTGTTCCCCCTCCATCCCCTCTCTTACCTCAAACGGCTACACAGCTGACTCCACACATGAAAAAGCTGAATGCCTCAACTCTGTGTTTGCCTCTAAATCTTGTGTCCCAAACCCATCCCTCTCTGAACCCACCGTACCCAGTCGAACCCAGCTGCTCCTGGACTCTGTGTCCTTTCCTCCTGACAAGGTGGAAAAGTTTCTGTCAACCCTCGACTCTGATTCTGCAACTGGACCTGATGGCATCAGCCCACGGGTCCTAAAATCCTGTTCCTCCGCTCTTTCACTCACTCTCTCTGTTCTCTTCACCCTCTCTTTTGCTCAAGGTCAACTGCCATCTGCTTGGAAATCAGCCAACATCACCGCTTTACACAAAAAAGGTGCAAAAACAGATCCCAGCAACTACAGACCAATCAGCGTTCTCCCAATTATCAGCAATGTCATGGAATCTATCATTGCTTCGGATATGAAATCTTTCCTCTTCTCCAATGGCTTGATCTCTGATCATCAATTTGGTTTCAGACCAGGTCACTACTCTGGACATGCTGCTTCTGCTGTCTCAACAATGGATGAAGGTCCTCAATGCCAAACAGGAAATTAGAGCTGTCTCCCTCAACATATCACGTGCCTTCGATACGGTCTGGCACCCCGCTCTGCTCACCAAACTCTCCTCCTTTGGTATCCATGGAAATCTCCACGCATGGCTGGCGGACTTCCTCTCTAATCGTAGTCAACGTGTGGCCCTGAATGGGTTTCTCTCATCTCCTCTTCCTGTTCAGGCTGGAGTTCCCCAAGGCAGTGTTCTGGGCCCTGTGCTTTTTCTGGTCTTCATCAATGATCTCGACGACTCTTGAAAATCCGCTCTAACTCTTTGCTGATGACTCCACTCTCTGCCACTCCATTCCTCATCCCTCAGATCGGCAGTCTGCAGCCTCCTCACTCTCTGCAGACCTGGACAAAATCACTGACTGGGCAAACAAGTGGAACATGTCCTTCAATCCTGACAAATCTCACACTCTTACGATGTCTCTCGGAAAAGACTGACTGGACAACCCTCCCATCCACTTTCTGAATAATCCTCTCCAAGAAGTTCTGTCACTCAAGCTTTTGGCTCTCACTATCTGCCATGATCTTTCCTGGGAAAACCACATTTCAAATCTGGCCTCCAAAGCCAGTCGCCGACTGGGCATCCTCCGTCGTGCGAAGTCCTTCCTTGGCACACCTGAGCTCCTCACCACATATAAGGCTTTCATTTGCAGCTCAATGGAATACTGCTCTCCCCTCTGGGCTGGTGCTCCTGCCTCACACCTAGCTCGTCTTCACGCTGTTGAAACCAAAGCGTTCAGAATCATTGGAATCTCCCGTGATGAAGCTACCTCCGAGGGCCTTTCACTTACTCACCACAGGCAGATTGGTGGTCTTTCTGTCTTCTACCGACTCCTCTCCGGCCTTGCTCCTCCAGCTCTTTCTGGCCTCTGTCCCCCAAATATTCCGAAAGGTCGCACAAGATCTGCCTGCAACCCTCTTATGGTTAAACTGCCAAAATCAAGACTCTTTGCTCACCTTCACTCTTTCATTCCTCTTTTCTCCCACCTCTGGAACAAACCCCCCCACCCCCTTCAATCCCACTCCTCCCTCCAGGTCTTTAAAACAGCTGTTCACCACCATCTCTTATCTTCCACCATCCAAAACCTTGATCTTTTCTACCCCCGCTAATTTCACCCCAAATCCTCTTTTTTGAAATACCAACTTCTTTCCTGGAAGTCCTTGGTGTCCTTGTGTTTATACTTCTCCCACCCCCCCCCCCCCTCCCACTCCCACCTTCCCACGCCGCCTCCCCCCAAGCACTCTCCCTCCCACACATTCCCGATGTCCCTCACAAATGTTGTGTTTATGTGCTTCCCCTTCTCTCCCCATCTTGTCTACCGCTCCCCTTTTTAAATACTTTGTTTGTTTGTCTGATTTGTTTGTGTGATAAATGTTAGCTCTTTGATGAGCCTCGATTTATGTATACAAAAGAAAAAAAAAGAAAAAGAAAAAAAAAGAACCACACGATAATCATTTCCACTGAATGCAGTCTTAAGAAGTGCAGAAGTCAGAAAAACACCTCTATTCATCGTTCTAGAACAAGTTCGGCATGCCACGCCTTGGGGAAAATGACAGATGGAGAGCTATAGGTATGCTTCAGTCTGGTACCTCGCAGCGTGACGTTGCTCGTCGATTCAACGTCCATAGAAACACCATTTGGCACAGCTTCACCGAGCTGACGGCAGGACACGTGTCTACAGGCGCACAGGTGAACGTTACATCAGGCCATGTGTTCTGGAAGGGGATCGTTTTGGAGGTGGGGGCGTTATGATCTGGGGTGGGATAACAGCTGCAGCAATGACGCCAATGATTGTGATTGAGGGGAGCTTGAATGCTGTGAGGTACCGAGACGAGATTTTGCAAATGGCCGCTTTACCGTTTTTGCAACAGAACGGCCCTGGAGTGACGTTTCAACACGATAATGCCAGACCACAATTTGCTCGAGTTGTACAGCAGTATCTTAATCAGAACAATGTTAATGTGTTACCCTGGCCCGCAAGATCCCCAGATTTGTCACCCATTGAACATGTCTGGGATGAAATGGAGCGACGTTTACGACATCATCCGAATCCTCCAACAACGCTGCAGGAACTCCACCAAATCCTTCCTCGGATATGGAATGATCTTCCCCAGGACTTTCGACGTTTAGTGGCATCAATGAGGCGAAGGTGCCAGGCCTGCATCAATGCACAAGGTGGACACACTCGCTACTGACCGTGTGAACTTGCTTGTGAACCCCCTCTTGTGCTGTGGCTCATTTGCATATGCCAGGTGCGCTGTTCTTATGGACTGTTGATCGTTACAATACCTTGAAACATTTGTCTTTCCATGTAATAACATTTCATTCGCGGCAGTAAAAGTTTAACACTGATTCTGTTTGTTGTTTGTGCATCACAATAACTTTTGCCTTTGAGTATATTAAAAAGTATGGCAAAAAGTGCAGAAAACCACAGGTGGGATGGAGACAGACAGACAGAGAGCAACCCTATGGTCCCCTCCATGTAGGGGTCAAATAAAACATGTTCCAACACAACTGGCAGAACCTGTCGTTAAATGTGAAGAATGTGTGCCTGGAGTCATCACTCCCCAACACCTGTTTCTATACATCATGGCCGCCGAATAACTGTTTGTGACACCTTGCAAGCATCAAGCATACTGAAGAAAGGTGTATAAATGTGCAAATGCTCTTCTGTGGAAGTTGAATTGCAAGGCATTTCTTCAAAAGGAAATGGCTTCAAGGCATTTCCCCTTCAAATCTCCCCACCCTCATTTCTTCTCAATTTCCCCCCTCTCACTCCCCCTCCTCAAAGCGTCCTCCCCGCTTCTTCCCCCTTCCAACTCTCACCTCCATCTCCCCCAACCTTCTGCCTCGCTCTTCCCCCTCCTCAAATAACACCTTCATTGTGCCTCACCCAATCACCATCAAACCTTTTGTCCGCCCCATCCTTCCCTTTCCGAGCTATTCTGAAATCTCTGACACACCTTCAACAGCTCTCCCGACCTCTTCCACCTCTTCCACATCTTACCCTACCCCTCCTCCACCCTGTTCTGTATCCGATGCTCCCCCTTCCTCTTCATTAACGGTATGGACCTCAAACATCCGGGGCCTTCGTTCAAACTTAACTGATCTCTCCATACAGGTTGCTTCTGTCAAACCAGATGTGATCTGCTCAACAGAAACTTTCCTCCTTCATTATGTCTCTGATTCCTTAGTATCTCTACCTGGTTACTCCCTCCTCCGGTATGATAGACCTGAGCCTCGTCCTGGAGGTAGGGTTGCGATCTTTATCAAAAACTCTTCCTCACTCGCCCTGCACTGCACTCTCTCCACCTCACCCCCAGGGATACCTCTGGCTACGGCTTCCCCTTCGCTCCCACCTCTTGTTCATATGTGTGTTGTACCGTCCACCAAACAGTGATGACTCCATCTACATCTCGCTGTCTGATAATATGGACCAACTTCTATCTACTCATCCCAACTCTCTCTTCCTCATATGTGGTGATTTCAATTGTCACCATGCCAGTTGGCTGGGTGTGGGTACCTCTCTCACCAGCCATGGCTCCTCAGCAAAGGACTTCTGCGACTCACTGGGACTGACACAATCTGTCAATTTCCCGACCCGGATCTCAGTCAACGGAGCATCTTCTCTTCTGGACTTGGTTATGACTAACTTCCCTGAAAATGTCTGCTGCTCTTCTTCTGCTCCAATCGGATCATCTGATCATGTGCTTGTTAAAGTGGACATCTCTCTGACCATTCTCAGGGAGCCTGCTCAGCGTCGATGAGTCTGGCATTTCACTCAGGCCAACTGGCACGGTCTTCAAGCAGCCATCAATCATCTGGACTGGTCTCCCATCTCTACCACCTCTGACATCAACTCATCCTGGGAATTCTTCCAAAGTAAATTGCTCTCTCTCATGCACAGATTTATCCCATCTCGTCTTCAGTTGTCATACCCTTCCTCCGGTCCATGGTACACGGAATCTTGTGGTGAGGCTGTTGCCCAGAAACAACTTGCCTTCGTCTCCTGGAAAGCAAATCCAACGGAAGGAAATCTCATTTCCTTTCACAAAGCCCGAAACAAGTGTGTGTCCACCCTCAGGAGAGCCAGGAAACAATATCTCTCCGTTCTCAAGACCGAACTCTCTTATCTGTCTCCCTCTTCCAAATCCTGGTGGCGTCTGGTCAAATCTGTTTCTGGTGTTTGTTCCCCCTCCATCCCGTCCCTTACCTCAAACGGCTACACAGCTGACTCCGCACGTGAAAAAGCTGAATGCCTCAACTCTGTGTTTGCCTCTAAATCTTGTGTCCCAAACCCATCCCTCTCTGTACCCACCATACCCAGTCGTACCCAGCTGCTCCTGGACTCTGTGTCCTTTCCTCCTGACAAGGTGGAAAAGTTTCTGTCAACCCTTGACTCTGATTCTGCAACTGGCCCTGACGGCATCAGCCCACGGCTCCTAAAATCCTGTTCTTCTGCCCTTTCACTCCCTCTCTCTGTTCTCTTCACCCTCTCTTTTGCTCAAGGTCAACTGCCATCTGCTTGGAAATCAGCCAACATCACCGCTTTGCACAAAAAAGGTGCAAAAACAGATCCTAGCAACTACAGACCAATCAGCCTTCTCCCAATTATCAGAAAAGTCTGGAGTCCATCATTGCTTCGGATATGAAATCTTTCCTCTTCTCCAATGGCTTGATCTCTGATCAACAATTTGGTTTCAGACCAGGTCACTCTACTCTGGACATGCTGCTTCTGTTGTCTCAACAATGGATGGAGGTCCTCAATGCCAAACAGGAAATTAGAGCTGTCTCCCTCGACATATCACGTGCCTTCAATACGGTCTGGCACCCCGCTCTGCTCACCAAACTCTCCTCCTTTGGTATCCATGGAAATCTCCACGCATGGCCGGCGGACTTCCTCTCTAGTCGTAGTCAACGTGTGGCCCTGAATGGGTTTCTCTCATCTCCTCTGCCTGTTCAGGCTGGAGTTCCCCAAGGCAGTGTTCTGGGCCCTGTGCTTTTTCTGGTCTTCATCAATGATCTCTCTGACTCTCTGGAAAATCCTCTCTATATCTTTGCTGATGACTCCACTCTCTGCCGCTCCATTCCTCATCCCTCAGATCGGCAGTCCGCAGCCTCCTCACTCTCTGCAGACCTGGACAAAATCACAGACTGGGCAAACAAGTGGAACATGTCTTTCAATCCTGACAAATCTCACACTCTTACGATGTCTCTCCGAAAAGACCGACTGGACAACCCTCCCATCTACTTTCTGAATAATCCTTTCCAAGAAGTTCTGTCACTCAAGCTTTTGGGTCTCACTATCTGCCATGATCTTTCCTGGAAAAACCACATTTCCAAGCTAGCCTCCAAAGCCAGTCGCCGACTGTGCATCCTCCGTCGTGCGAAGTCCTTCCTTGGCACACCTGAGCTCCTCACCACATACAAGGCTTTCATCCGCAGCTCAATGGAGTACTGCTCTCCCCTCTGGGCTGGTGCTCCTGCCTCACACCTAGCTCGTCTTCACGCTGTTGAAACCAAAGCGTTCAGAATCATTGGAATCTCCCGCGATGACGCTATCTCCGAGGGCCTTTCACTTAATCACCACAGGCAGGTTGGTGGTCTTTCCATCTTCTACCGACTCCTCTCCGGCCTCGCTCCCCCAGCTCTCTCTGGGCTCTGTCCCCCAAATATTCCTGCAGGTCGCACAAGATCTGCCTGCAACCCTCTTATGGTTAAACTGCCAAAATCAAGACTCTCTGCTCACCTTCACTCCTTCATTCCTCTTTTCTCCCGCCTCTGGAACAAACTCCCTCACTCTGTTCAATCCCACTCCTCCCTCCAGGTCTTTAAAACGGCTGTTCACCACCACTCTTCCAAAACCTTGATCTTTTCTGCCCCTGCTAATTTCACCCCAAATCCACTTTTTTGAGGTGACTTTTGACTTCTTTCCTGGAAGTCCTTGGTGTCCTTGCATTTTATACCTATCCTGCCTCCCCCCAGGCCCTCTCCCTCCAAAAACATCTCCCGATGTCCCTGCTCTCAAATGTTGTGTTTGTGTGCTTCCTCCCCTTCTCTCCCCATCTTGTCGACTGCTCCCCTTTTTATATACTTTGTTTGCTTGTTTGTTTGATTTGTTTGTTTGATAAATGTTAGCTCTTTCACGAGCCTCGACTCTGTATACACAAAAAAAAAAAAAAAACTGTACTGGAACTTGCTTGACTCCCCAAAGACTCCACTACACTTCTGTCATATCAGGGCCATATAAAAGTCACATCTGTTCCATCTAACAATCTGGAGTAGAGTTTTCTTACCTGTTAAGGTGATTTTCCCTTATCTTCCAGATCAATGGTCTGGGTTAGTGATATTCATTGTTAGAATGCTAATTGATGCTCGTGGAGGTAATTATCAAAATCGGAAAGGGATGTTGAACGGCACGATATATGCAAGGAAGAAAACTCGTCTATTGTGAAGGCTAGTGTCGATCTGTATCAGCGGACAGGTAAAAAATGGATGAACTCCGACGAAGGGTTAATGCCAAATATGTCAGCTTTTCCTGGATTCCCTGGTTATTAGCATACCCAAACAATGCCTGGTCAATTTCATCTACTAGTACACCCACTTCCTACAGGAACAGCAGCAAAGGTCAGATTTTTAAATAAAATGTTGCACCTGAAATCTTAAAATGTTTGTTGAAGTAAAAAATATAAACCACCCTTACCTCTCACCCTATTGAGTAAGGTAAATTGAGAGAAATCTTACTATAATTCACCAAATGTCCGTCCGTCCGTCCGTCTGTCCGTTCGAAGGTACCGCAAAAACGACTGAACCGTTCGCAACGATATTTTGGGTGGTTAATCCTGGGATCTTCAGGAGAAAATAGGCTATTTAGTTTTTCCAATTTCAGCTTTGGCCTCCAGCATTCTCAGGTTTGGACTCCCGCATAACATTCGCGTTTGCACAACGTTCATTGTGACGATGTTTTCATTGTGACGGTTGTTTTCCCAGGTGCCGCACAAACGGCTGCACCGATCGATGCACGGCTGCACTGATCGGACTCGGTGACCTCGGACACAGACCTTATATAGGGATACGGGTTGAATCCCTGCTTGAGAGAATTCCAACCCCCTCCCCACCATCACGGCCGTCTCTCAAATTCACAATCCCATGAGATAAGCGGAAAGGAAGACCCAAAACCAATATAAACATCATTAAACATCATTCGTATATAAACATCATTAAAAGTAAATAATGACCTCGGCCAAAGTTCAAACGACGTTTAATCTCTACATAAGAGAATTCCACATAGCTATTTGGGCGGTGTATACGCTAACAGATCGCTGTCTCCATCGATCTGGCCAAGGCCGTAACACCTATCGGCTCAAAATCCTTTTATCTGTTGATTTGGTAGTTTTTACAATGAAGGAAACACGTATCGGGAGTACATACGACATCGGGAGTACTAACTGCACACGTCTTCAGTATCAAGCTTAAATCTCTCATGGCGGATCTGAACAGCGGAATGCTTGGAGAAGTGGTGGGCTACTTCGGCATGAAGGAGGATCAGAAACGTGGACTCCCACACTGCCACATCCTGCTGATACTTGCTCCCGCATGACGTTATTTTCCTGGGTGCCGCACAAACGGCTGCACCGATCGAGATTAAACGGATGTTTATATAAATCGTTTAAAAGAAAAAAAGCCTTCAATGTCTGATATTTAGCCTTTTCATTTAGGCCTCCCAATTGAAGTCCCGCCATAGGGCGGGTGCCGTTGCTAATTGAGAAAAATTAAAAAAGAAAATCAGTGTAAAAGGAGAGGCACCTCCAAAATGAAAATGAAAAGTAGCTTTGCCTTACCCAAGACCCAATTGTCTGCAGACCACCTGGGCATCACGGTCATCCCATCGTGCATCACAAACAGTTCCCCAGTGACCAGCCATATGCACCTCTACCCGTCCCTCCGTTGTAGACTTCTGACCACCAGCCAAGCGCAACATCACCATCGAGACTGTTGAAGAAAAAAAAAAATCAAGGACATCTATAGAAATTGCCATTTTTATACTGCAAAGTTCATTTATACTACAAAATAAACAAGAAAAAGAGCAATCAGAGATTGCAAAACCTCACCAGGAGGTATTTTCAGTGTTTTTTAAGGCTTTTGTGTTAAAACAAATATGGCGGCCGAACCACATGACCGATGACGTCATCATTAAAAAAAAATTTCGAAACGAATTTATTCCTAAATTATGCTCAAGAAATTTCATCTTCATCTTTATTCTCCACCAGTTTATGCCGACATGGCGCTCAAGAAATTTCATCTTGATTGGATGAAGTTTTGTACTTGTCGAATTATGACGTCTTAATGGAGGCACCTATGACATCAACATATTTTATTCCCCATGGAGAGTTCTTTACAATGAGCCATGTCTTCATTTTTTCTATTCAGCGCTTTCGGAGATATAGAGGTGCAAAGTTTTTCGATTTTTCCAAGATGGCGGCCGAACCACGTGACCTGTGACGTCATAATTATCATAAAAAAATTATACAGGTGGAGTTGCACCTATGGTGAAAATTTCCTGTCAATCGGACCAACGGTTGCAGAGAAAATCATATTTATTCTGTGCGGACGGACAAACAAACAAACAAACACACAATCAGACAAACAAACGGACTCAAATGCAACACTCTCCTCTGGCGAGGGTAATGAACAAATACACAATACGTGGCAGAATCTGTTTAACAGGATATCAAAATTTCAAAGGTGCCGCATGATTATTAGTAAAGCTGAAATTCCCTTTTGATCAAGTCCAAAGAATGACTGATGGAAGGCTCCTTGGGAGGTTACATCCAGAAGCCCATGGCAAAAGGGAAAGACACAGGTCAGGGCAGCAGCAACTAATCTCTGCTGAGAATCGTTTAAAGAAAATGAGATGTGATCCCCATGGCCCAAAGGAAATGGCTAGAGACAAAACACATGGTGCAGAGACACATTGCAATAATGGAAAGCTTTGCAGGCAAATGTGGGAAAAAGAAGGCGGATTAGATAAAATGACAGATTTCTTAAGTTTCAGGAACATTTTGAATAAATTCCAAAGGCCTCCTTTGCAATAATATTGTTTAGTCAAAATTAAACACTGCAGCACATCCAGTATTGTTTACATCACATTTTCAGTGGGTTGTGCAATGTGCACAGGTATGTGGCTCAGGCTAGCCTGGGTGGAATTTACCATAGTAGGATCAGTGTTTGAAGCTTTGCATTCATAAAGTGTGTCATCAGTACTTTCATGTTAAGGTGAGAGTCTACAAATCTGAGTCTACAAATCTGAATCTACAAATCTCCTGTGACTTTCGAAAGAAACCAGATGAGACAATCTGGAACAAAACTTGGACAATGCTAAAAGGAGGCTGGAAGTCTTGGGAAAAAAACTGATAAGATGAATTAAAGAAACTCGGATGACATAGGAAGATATACAGTATGACGAAATTTTGAGGATATTCGAGGAAAGAAAGACAATCCTATAAATGCAAATGTCTGTGAGCGAATTGTGGGAGACTTGGAAAAAGCCTGGAAAAGTGTAGCTGAATTCAGATTTATTTGAATTTGGAAAGAGACAGGAAAGAGACTAGCTGGATGAAATTAGAATGAAAGCAAAATCCAACTCTCATGTATCTACATGATTAAACAAAAGTACCACAGTGTTATTTTTTTTGACTCTGGAGCCAAATCATACACTTTAATTCAAAATTAACTTTTTATAATCACATTCAGTGCTGTTCCACATAAAGATGCTACAAAAAGGCGCAGTTGATATTATCAGTTGATCTTTTGATTTTTGATATTTCGACATTGATTTTTTTTTTTTTTACGTCGTCACATCGGGGATCAAGCTGGTCTATCTTTTGTCACCGAGACCTGGAGTGGCACTTCTCAATGTCTGCAATGTGGAGCAGTAGAATGCTCAAATGCATCTGGAGATACAGGTGTATTGTTTTCCCATTAATTCAGAAAGGTTGTGGCAAGTGGTGCCATCAAGAGAGAAAACTGCACCCAACTACTGTATTTCCAATTGCGCAATCAGCTTCAGGTAGTCCTAAAAATGGAAATGGTTCAAACCAACTGTTCGTGTGCATCTCGAAGGGCAAATTAATTATTTAGACAGACATTAAATCGTGTGAAGGATATTTATTCCTTCACCTAATGTAGGTGATGAAATTATGCCATAAAACTGTATAATGACACCATGAACTATAAATACTTCCTGAAATCTGTGACCACCAGGATGAGAAGCTGCTGGTTCAGAGGCTTGATCATACATTTCCAATCATATGAAAATCATGGGTCTGAATTGTCTGTCAGCATGAAATTAAAAATCGAAAATCTACATGAAAAAATGAGGTGACGAGGCCGAACACCACTTGGGGCAGCGGATTCCAGGTGTGGCTTTCTGCGGTGCCTGGGATGGATGAGCGTATTGCAAAAAGGGGTGAAATCCTACCAAGTGGTGTTTTTCCCAACACAAGCTCGTGGCCAATAAACTACTAGGTAAACCTAAAGGAATATCTGACTTTTAAATGTGCAAGAAAGGCTGGCATGATCCAGGGTGGCTTTTTGCCCAGAAAAGTGAGCTGCTGCAGGGTTCACGAGTGGGATCCAGGTTCCTGTGTTTACCTAATCTCAACTTGTTTTGTATTAAACCTGGAAGTTTGAATCACAATGATATACTGTGTATTATTAATAGTATCCAAATGTGTCTATCAAATTATATATATATATATACACAAAGAATTAAGTTAAGCACCCCTACACAACGAATTAAGGTAAGCACCCCCTAATATATATTCTTTGTGTATATGTATACATTGGCATATATTCTAAGGTATGTGAGATCAAATAATGATTGGTATGACATTAGCAATTATCCATTGATGAAATGCAGATGAGTGCACTCATCTGTGACGCCCATCGCTCGTGCAGCACGTGTTATCATCCACGTGGTCGTGATTTTCTGTAAATGCACTATCATCACGGGTTATTGCAAGTCACGCCTGAGCTCGTGTGGGGGTTACATGGTCATTTTCTCGTAATGGTGGCTCGTAGACGGTTGTCGGACGGAGAACGATGGCGGATAATAGGCATGATCGAGTCCGGAATGTCCAGAAAAGCTGTAGCTCGAACGTTTGGTTACCACCATTCGGTGATCAGTCGGTTGGTGCAGAAACACCAGGAAACGGATGCGGTGAAGGACCGCCCAAGGTCTGGAAGACCTCGCGTGACAACAGTCCGCCAAGATAGAGCGCTTTTGAGACTGGTGCGACGATATCCCTTCGCCTCGAGCCATTTCCTGAAGGACAACTGGCTGCCCAACAGAAGGCTATGTCACCGTACCGTGAGGAACCGCCTGAAATCGGCCGGTTTAAGGTCAAGACGAGTGATCAAGCGTCCAAGGCTACTCGAACGACATCAGAGGGAGCGTTTGGCATGGTGCCTAGCGCGACGTGGATGGAACATCCGGTCTTGGAGGCGAGTTCATTGGTCGGATGAAAGCCGGTTCTTGCTGTACGTGACAGATGGGCGTGTTCGGGTGTGGCGCCACAAAAACACCGCGTATGCACCTAAAAACATTCAACCAACGGTACCCTTTGGTGGTGGCTCGATTATGGTCTGGGGATGCTTCTCCCATGACTGTAAGTTGGACCTGATAACTGTGCGAGGTAACCTCAACGGAGAGCGATATGCCGAGGAAATCCTGAATACCACCGTAATCCCGCACTTCGATGACCACACCCTCGCCAGCAGACCCATATTCATGGATGACAACGCCAGGCCTCACCGTGCGAGACGCGTCCGAGCCTTGCTGGAGCAAGGTGCTGTGACAACCATCCCCTGGCCTGCGTACAGTCCTGACCTGAACCCCCTCGAGCACGTTTGGGACATGTTGGGACGACAAATTGCGAAGATGGTCCCTCCAATAGCCAATCTGGATGAATTGGAACGTGCATTACATCGGGAATGGAACAGCCTGCCACAGCAACGCATACGACGGCTTACAGGGTCTATGAGACGTAGGGTTGAGTCAGTGATCCGATCACGTGGGTCCTACACACGTTATTGACGCAAAGATCGCTAGAGGTCTTCTCAGAACAATGACTGTACGTTAGAAAACATAAACGTCATCCACACTGTCCGTGATGGACCTATAGCTCCATACTTAAATTGAGGTGAAAATATGCCTAAAATTCCCAAAAAATTTCACCTTAAATTATTCAGAATAAAATATTGAAAACGGCATGATTGTTATGTTTTTATGTGACCATAATATCACTTCTCCAGAAAATATAGCAATATCATGGGTATATTACACTGTTTTGACGACAACAAACTTGTAATGTGCGAGGTTGTAAAAAAACGGGGGGGGGGGGGGGGGGTGCTTAACTTAATTCTTTGTGTATATATACAGTCACGTGAAAAAGTAAGTACACCCCATGTAAAGTTTTGAATTTTTCAACATACTTCAACATACAGCTATTTGATCTTCATTTCAACAATATTGATAGATAAAGGTGATATAATATAACAAATATCATGAAACATTTACATTTTGTCGTCCATTGTATAATTCAAATAAACATAAATGCAAATTTCGCATGTGGAAAAAGTAAGTACACCCTTGGCTCTAATAGGTGGTATTGCCCCCTTTGGCAGAAACAGGGGGGAGTGGGAGGGGAGGGTGTGGGGGTGCCCGGCAGAAGAAGGGCCCCTCCCCCCTTCACCCCCCCTTCCCCCTCCCACCCCTCTCCACCTCCCCCCCCTTCCCCTCTCCCCCCCCCTTCCTCCTCCCCCCTCGCCCCCCTCCCCCTCCCATTCCCCCTCCCCGTCTGAACCAACCACGGGGCCTAGAAGGCTGGGACTGGTCTCAAAAGTTAGGTCTCGATCCTATCTCGTAATGCTGGAAGCTGCACGTCTCTGTGATAATCCTGTGTACCATGACAAGAGATCGTGCGAGTCGCTCGCAACGGCTTCAAGCACTTCCGCATTCGACCATTTCATGAACGCCATACGCTACGCCCCGCCCATCAAAGCGCATACGTATTAAACGAACGTACAGTGGCCCATGTTTCGATTCCCTCCCTCTTCTGCTAGCCCTTCTGCGCTAATACGCTAATTTTAAAACCCGAAGTTTTTTTAAATTTAAGATGTGCTGTAGTTTCTCTGAGACGTACTGATTCCGAATATGCCTTTGGTTTTTCTCTGCGATGAGTAGTTCTCGAGTTATAAAAGGACAAACAAACAAACAAACATACTTTACTGCTTTATATATATATAGATATATACATAAGGCAATATATATATATATCTGTACAGTGTCTGTGTTGTCTTGTCACTGAACTACAACTACTCAACGACTGAACAGCTACAAATAGTAGTGGACTTAGTACCGACCCCTGATGCACTCCCACCTTCACCTCAAACTCACCACTGTTCCCGTCCTTCGTCCTTACAGCGGTGCACGCTCTTTTGTACATTTCCATCACTACTCTGATCAACCATTCCTCCACCCCTAACTTCCTCAATGCCCATGTCAATGCTTTGCGTGGAACCCTATCGAATGCTTTCTCCAGATCAACAAACCCAAGAAACAACATCTTCCTCTTCTCCATGTACTTCTCCTGCAACTGCCTCACAATAAAAAGCATGTCTGTCGTTCCTCTTCCTGGCATAAATCCAAACTGCATTTCGTCGATCTTCACTTTCTTCCTTATCCTCCTTTCCAACACCCTTTCCAATACCTTCATTCCATGCTCCACTAACTTTATCACTCGATACGAGCCACAGTCCAGAGGGTCACCTTTCCCCTTGTATAGAGGGACGAGGGTACTCGGTTCCCAATCCGCTGAAATGCGGCCTTCTTTCACCACCAGATTACAGATCACTGTCATTCTCTTCACACCCCAACTTCCTGCTGCCTTCAACATATCTCCCACAACTCCCGTCGGCCCTCCCGCTTTTGTACTCTTCATTGCTTTTATCGCTTCCTCAACTTCCTTCTCCGTTATCTTCTCTGCCGGTTCTAAAACTGGGTTACTCTCTATGTTGCCATCCCATTCATTCTCTGCATTCAACAGCATTTCCATATATCTTTTCCATCTTCCTTTAATTCCATCTGGGTCGACAACGATTTGTCCCACTTTATCCTTCAAGCAACTCACCCCCATCACATCACACCTCTCTCGCTATTTGCTTTGCAATCCTGAATACCGCTCTCTGACCCTCTTCCGAATCCAAGCGTTCTCCGAACATTTTCCTACATGCCTCCTGCGCCTTTGCTACCTCTTTCTTTGCAGCCTTCCTGGCTGCCTTATAACTTTCGTGCACTGTTTTCTGCCCCCGTACCCTTCGCCTTCTGCCACTCCTTGAACTTCTTCCTCTTCTCGTCAAACCTCTTTCCAACTACATTATCCCACCACCATGTTTCCGAGTGCCTCGGTGGTCGTTTTGTCCATCCACATACCTCACCAACGGCTCCCAACAGGCTATCTTTCATTGACATCCAACCACTTTCAAGCTCAACCACATCATCCTCTACCCTACTCTGCCTCTCTTTTAATGCCTCCCTTACTGTCACCTCTTTCAACCTCCACACCTTCATTCTCGGTGGGTACTTCACCCGCCGAGCTCTCCTCGCACCTTTCACCCTTATGTCGCAGACAACCAAGTGGTGCTGTGAAACAGCCTCCTCCCCCGGGATCACCTTTGTGTCCCGGAGGTGCCCACTATCGCGCCTACGCACCATCAGGTAGTCAACGGTTGTCGTCGACCCACGTCTGAATGTATGTATATATGTATGTATGTCCCCTCAAACGTATACCAATCAGAGCTGAGGATCTGGTCACATGACAGGGTGATGTGATTACGTCTGGAGTCATTACAGCGTACAGCCGCACCCCCGCCATTGTGAATCCAATTTTGTTCAGGCAAAACATATCGTCGAACCTGTCATATATCACAGTCGCCATGTCATATATCACATACCTTTACATTTTTCATTCAGTGTGAAACACAAACAAACCGATTGTTAAAATGATCATCAAATATCGAAAGCATAGACGTTACGGCTCTTCCAACAATACGGTACACGTATAGGCCTTAGGCCGCCTGCATCATCTTCTGACAGCTTCGGACAAATTAACCACAGGTTTCTTAATACAGTAGTGTATCGTTTCAGTAGTATCGTTTTCGTAATCATAATAATAATATAGAAAATATGACCATAACACTTTAATCCCAATGTCGTGAATACAAAGTTTAGATTGAAGAGGTGTATGGTTCATGATCAGTGATGAGCGGTGTTCGGCACGAATATTAATAACCGAGGAAGTAAGGAATTTGCCCCAGTTTTTTTTATCATAATATCATTTTCGAAATAATGACAACATAACATTAATATCATAGTAAATCTAATCATAACACGAATCCCTTCGTAGTGACTGCAAGTGCAAACGTACTGGAAGTTAAAATTTATCATCTTCGAAATATTAAAGTAGCGGCAGTTTTGTGTCCATCACGTCATTTCGTCTACTAGGGCATTGCCCGTACGTGGGTGCCCGTTCCTTGCCCAAAAAAAAAAAAACGCTACCCGTACGCTCTACCCCGCCCGTACGCCCGTAAACAAAAAATAACAACGCTCTTCGCTTCCGCCCTTCGCTCTGACTGAATTGGGAGAAATAATGCGCATAAGAAATCGAATTACGTACCGTAATGGCGGTCAGCTCGTAACGCGCACACTGTCCGGAAGTTCGCATATCGCATATCTATCTATCTATCTATTAATGCCCATTTATTCAATTATCGCCAACGTATTTTGGCTTTTTGCAATTTAATCGCAAGGAAAAGTAGAAAGAGAAGAGGGAAAAAAAGAAAAGCCTTGCCTTGCTGCAAACAGCTGCTGCAAACAACAACAACATGGAAGGCTGCACTGTCCGGAAGTTGGCATATCGCAGTTACGATTATTTTAGTGTTAATGGCCAATTATTCAATTAGCGCCAACGTATTTTGGCTGTTTGCAATTTAATCGCAAGGAAAAGTAGAAAGAGAAGAGGGAAAAAAAGAAAAGCCTTGCATTAACGCATTAACGCTTGCATTGCATTAACGGTTCGGCACACGTGATAGCTCGCTGCTCTCTGATTGGTTGAAGCGTTTTTTGGACATAGCTCGGTAGGTACTTGTCCGATTAATTACAAACCTTGAAAAGGCACATCCTCGGGTCCCCAGCAATATACCTGGCAAGTTTCAAGTATATCGGACCCGTGGTTGTCGAGAAACAGCGGTCACAGACACACAGACAGACACACAGAGATTGCTGGAATTATAGATAGATGATGTTATTACGACAGCTGACTCCACCGACTCATACACCCGCTCACTATGGGGAGCTGCAGGAAGGGTCATTCCTCTTTGGGGTATATAGATTACAGTCGATATATGGTCGGGTCTCAAGGACATTGGGTGTGTGTTCATTTACCAAGTTTCTTGTGGAGAGATCGCCATTTGGTTTCAGCATTTGAGCGAGCACGCCATTTAAAACCGTTAAGGAACGGCTGGATTGGCAAGCGCTCGCTAGCTGTTTGGTAAATGAGCACACCTCCAACCCTTGTGGGGTATAATCTAGATTACAGTAGATCTTCGCTCAGTTCTGTAAGTAAAACTTACCTCACAGATGTCGGGATTCCTCCAAATTTCTTTGTTTAATGTTATAAACAGCATTAGCGACTGTTTGAAAAGCGAATCATGTGTGTTTGTGGTTTATAATATTTTACAAGCCCAGCTACGCCGCTGTTAGACTTTGGGTCATGTTTTTTTTAAATGATTTAAGTTGGAAAAAAAAGGTTTTTTTCAACTTAAATCTTCAACTTCAATTGTTTATAAAATGTAATATCACGTATATTACGAATACATTTGTGCAAAATAATTGTTTGTATTATGATTGGTGTAAACAATGACAAAACAGCAACTCAGGTACAGTCATCTATCTATATATCTACATATCTGGGCAGTGTCTGTGTTGTTACTGAACTACTCCCTCAAACTTTTGTTTTCATGGTCGTGAAGTGTTTTTAATAACGTGGTGGTGAGGTGTTTTGAATTACATGGTGGTGAGGTTTTTTTCATTTCGTGGTGGTGGTGTTTTTAATTACGTGGTGGTGAGGTGTTTTTCATTTTGTGGTGGTGGTGTTTTTAATGACATGGTGGTAAAGTGTAATCGTTCCAAACTTCCAGTCTGCACCTACCCCTACCGTGACCCGTATGTGTGCTGAGGTCTTTTTTTTTTCTTTTTTTTTTCAACCTAAATCTTCAACCTAAATTGCTTATAAAAATGTAATATCACAAATACTACAAATATTTGTAAAAAAATAATTGTTTGTATTCTGATTGGTGTAAATCATGACAACACAGCAACTCAGGTGGTCATTATCCTCAGTTAAAACAAGCCCGTGTCTCTGCAGTGACGTGTGGTGAGGCGAACGTAGCGAGCCGAGCGACGCGAGTATATAATAATTATATATATAATTTATTTATTTACAGCAAATCAAAAGTGGGATCTCCCTTTGGCTCAGATGTAGCTCGACCCCATGCAACCCAACGATGCTGCTGGTGTAAAACTATCAGCCAACAAAACAGTATGCTTAATTATAAATGTCAACAGCCGTCGTCATGGCTACACAAACAAACACCATGAGAACTAACCACCGACAACCACCTCCAAAGCGTTGTCCAGGTGGGATTGAGAGCACTCTGCTTCAATGCATCAATCACGTCCCATCGGCCTCAGCTGCTTTTGCTAGAAAAATGAGTCTCACCACGTGCACTGCCCGGTTGGTTGTTACTCTTGGCGCTGATCGCGGCTCGTTCCTGTCAAGGCAAAAACACACGCGTCTCGTGTTACCAACGATGCACGTGGATTGTGAACCGAAGCCGCGAACACTTTACAAGGGCAATACCAAACAGCACAAAGTCAAACGGAGGAGTTCGACAACGATTCAAAAGACAATTTTCAATCATCTACAAAGCATAATTAAGCGGATTTCAAATAAATCATTTTTTTTGAATGCAGACGATGAAGTATATTCCTCGGCAAAGGAAAATATACACATTTTTACACAGCTGTTACATCTTGTATTTCAATACAAATGCAGTGAAAAAAGTTTTTTTTTTCAAAGGGAGATCAATAATTTTATTATGACGAAGAGTTGCGCATGCAGCCCGCTCTCACTGTCCTCGTGCCCGCGATCGCCAACAACCCGAGAAGAGGCAGGAGAGACATCGCCCACTTCCGAAGATGCGACTCCACCAGGCAGTGCCACGTCGCTCGCAATGTATCGCTGCTCCGTGATATATAACATGGAGGCTGTGCATATCTCCCTCTACTTCACCCCCGCCTTTTTATTTTCTCTTTTCTCTTCCACCCCAATCTCTCCCCTCCGCCCCCACAACGTCTTATTTCCTCCTTCACTTTTCCACCCCAACCTCTCCCCTACTACCCACCCAAGTACCCTCAAGCCCTCAACTCTCCTCTCAACCTCCATCACACCCTCTTCTCCAAGTATACGCCAGCCCTTTTTATCTGCATTAACCACCTACATTCCACAAACAATCTGACCGAGAATGTCCCACTTATTCAAATGTAAATTTCACCTCCAACTCAGATAAAGGGGCCGATAGAAAGTCTACACCCCCTATCAAATTTTTCACCTCTTCTTGCCTTATAGCCTGGAATAAAATTGCATTAAATAAGACTTTTTCCATCTTTATTTACACATTGGAACCCACAACTTCCACGTGAAAAACAAATTCTACAAATTTCAGAAAATTAATTAAAAATACAAAACGAGAATATCTTGGTTGGATAAGTGTCCACCCCCCTGAGTTAATACTTGGTGGAAGCACCTTTGACAGCAATTACAGTTGTAAGTCTGTTGGGATAGGTCTCTATCAACTTTTCACACCTTCATTGGGCAATATTTGCCCATTCTTCAAGTGCAAAACTGTTCAAGCTCAGTCAAGTTGCATAAACCACCTTTAGAGGTGGTTGTTGTTGCATAAACCACCTTTAGAGGCCCTGGTGTTGGGCTAGCGGCTAGGGTGCTGGCTTAGGATCCTAGGATCCTGGGTTCGTAATCCCAGTCAATTGCTGAATTAACGCCAGGGGGGTTGACTCAGCCTGTCATCCTTCCGAGGTCGGCAAATTGAGTACCAGTTCACTGGTAATTCCCTGCTTGTCGTTAAAGGCGGCAAAAAGGGTTGGCGTCAGGAAGGGCATCCGGCCATAAAACATTGCTTCAAAAAGGGGACGGAAAAACAACAACAACCACAGTTCCCGAAAAAGGCCAACCCCCGCTTGCAGGGAAAAATGGCCTCTAAAAAAGTCAAGTTGCATGATGGACAGAAATCTTCAAGTCATGCCACAGATTTTCGATTGGATTTAATTTGGGGGCTTTGACTGGACCACTCAAGGACCTTTATCTTTTTGTTCATTAGCCACTCCAGTGTAGCTTTAGATGTGTGCTTCGGGTCGTTGTCATGTTGAAAGGTGAACTTCCGTCCCAATTTCAGCTTTCTTGCAGAGGGCAGCAGGTTTTCCTCTTGGATTTTTTCTGTATTTGCTCCATCCATTTTTCCTTTCTATCCTGACAAATGGTCCAGTCCCTGCTGGTGAGAAAATCCCCATAACATGATGCTGCCACCACCATGCTTCACGGTAGGGATGGTGTTCTTTGGGTGATGTGCTGTGTTGGGTTTACACGAAACATAATGTTTTGTATTTAGGCCAAAAAGTTCCATCTTGGTTTCGTCAGACCACAAAACGTTTTGCCACATGGCTTCAGAATCTCTGGAGTGGTATTTTGCATACCTCAAGCGGGACTCAAGGTGCGACACATGGAGACAGTGACCAGTCTTTGCCATAAAGGCCTGGAGCTCTTTCAAAGTTGCCATTGGCCTCTTGGTGGCCTCTCTGATAAGTCTCCTCCTTGCTTGATCATTCAGTTTGGAGGGGCGGCCTGATCGAGGCAGGGTCTTGGTGGTACCATACGCCTTCCACTTCTTAATGATTGTCTTGACTGTGCTCCAAGGGATATTCAAAGCCTTAGAAATATTTTTATATCCATCCCCTGATCTGTCTTTCCACAACTTTATCCCAGAGTTATTTTACAGGAAAATGTTATTTTCCCAGAGTTATTTTAATACAGGTCTCACAATCCACTCCCAAGCCAACAAAGACCACCTGCAGCACAACAAAGATGCCCTCTCCCACGCCCACTCCACCTACTACTCTCAAATAATCCACTCTGGCTCCGGAAACCCAAAAGCACTTTTCTCCACAATAAACAAACTCCTCAGCCCCCTGGATACCACCACCCAGTCATTCACAGTCCACAACTGCATTTCTTTCCTTTCATTCTTCCAAAACAAGATAGACAACATCTACAGCAGCTTAACCACCACCGCACCTGCTCCCCCTCAAACCATCTGCCCCCCCTTATCCTGCCAACCCCTATCTCAGTTTTCCCCAGTCTCCCCTGCTGACCTCTCTGAACTCCTCACAGGAATGAAAACTGCCACCTGCACTCTGGACCCCATCCCCTCCAGCTTTGTTAAGGCTTGCCTTCCTGCTCTCTCTCTCCACTTATCACTGCAACGATAAACTCCTCCCTGTCTACTGGCATCGTCCCACCATCCCTCAAAATCGCTGCTGTCACCCCCATTCTGAAAAACCCTGGACTCAACCCTGACACCCCAAACAACTTCAGACCCATCTCCAACCTACCCTTTGTCAAAAGTTTTGGAACGCGCTGTAGCCACTCAACTCAAACATCACCTCTCTGCCAATAACCTATATGAAACATTTCAATCCGGATTCCGCCTCAACCACAGTACGGAAACTGCACTCCTCAAAATCACCAACGACATTCTCCTCTCCTCCGACGCCGGTAACCTCAACATTCTCACCCTTCTCGACCTCAGCGCCGCCTTTGACACCATCAATCACATCATCCTCCTTACCCGACTTGAAACCACCTTTAACATCACTGGCACTGCCCTTTCTTGGATCAAATCATACCTCTTCGACAGGCACCAGTTCATCTCCATCAATAACTGCAAATCCCCCACCGCTCCCCTCCCCCAAGGTTCAGTTCTCGGTCCCCTCCTCTTCATCCTGTACCTGTTCCCCCTTGGTCACTTAATCCGTCGTCATGGTCTCCAATTCCACTGCTTTGCCGATGACATCCAGCTTTTCATTTCCGCCAAGTCAATTTCCACCGTCACCCACTCTATCCTGACAAACTGCATCACTGAAATAAAATCCTGGCTTCAAATCGACTTCCTCAAACTAAACTGTGATAAATCCGAAATAATCATTATTGGAACAAAAACGCTCACCAAATCCACCCACAACATCGACGGTATCCCAGTTTCCACCTCCCCTCACATCCGGAATCTTGGCATCATCTTTGACCAAACCCTCTCCTTCGACAAACACACTAAACAGATCACCAAGACAGCCTTCTTTCATCTGAAAAACATCGCCTGTCTCCGTCCATCCCTCTCCTCCACAGCTGCAGAAACCCTCATCCACGCCTTCATCACTTCCCGTATGGACTACTGCAACAGCCTCCTCTATGGTTCACCCTCAAATATCATCAATAAACTTCAATACATTCAGAACTCCGCTGCCCGTCTACTCACCCACTCCCGGGCCCGGGACCACATCACCCCCGTCCTTCACAAGCTCCACTGGCTCCCCATCTCCCAGAGAATCCAGTACAAAATCCTCCTCCTGACCTACAAAGCCCTCCATAACCTGGCCCCATCCTACCTGACTGACCTCCTCCCCAGACACACTCCCACCCGCACCCTCCGCTCTGCTGCTGCCAACCTCCTGTCCCACCCCCCCCCCCCCCATCCGGACCAAACTCAGATCCTGGGGGGACAGGGCCTTCTCCATCGCTGCTTCCACACTCTGGAACTCACTACCTCAAACCATCAAAGACTCCTCCTCTCACCACATTCAAATCATCACTCAAGACCCACCTGTTCAACACCGCATTCAACCCCTGACCGTCTCTTCTCCTTCCTTTCTGTTTGGTTATTTAAATTATGTATTTTTGCCTTTTTTGTCTTTGTTTTACGTACTATGTCAAAGCATCTTTGGGTTTCTTGAAAAGCGCTATACAAAATAAATGTATTATTATTATTATTTTGATAGTTCCTTGGTGATCATGGTTGAGTCTTTCTGTGAAATGCACTAACCAGCTCAGAGGAAACCTAAAGGAACAGCTGATTTTATTCTGAAATAATTAGAATCACTATAATTTAACACAGGTAGGGGCCAATTAACTTGATGTGTGATTTTGAAGGTCATTGGTCATACCAGAGCTAATTTACAATTGATATTATAGGGGGGATGGACACTTATCCAACCAAGATATTCTAGTTTTGTATTTTTTATTTATTTTCTGAAATTTGTAGAATTTATTTTTCACTTGGAAGTTGTGGGTTACGACGTGTAAATAAAGGTGGGAAAAGTCTGGTTTAATGCATTTTAAGTCCTGGCTGTAACGCAACAAAAGGTGAAAGATTTGAAAGGGGGTGCAGACTTTCTTTAGGCACTGTACCTACTACACACTATTCTTTTCTCTTTTAATTTCATCTTTGCCCCAGGAATCTGGGGGGTTTTTTCCTCCAGAATCTAATCACAAATCCTGCAAAAAAAAATTATGTGACCTTTTTTTTTGTTATTTTAGTTTTATTGTTGCAATTTTTATGATGCAATTTAGAAAAAAAAAAAAATCAAATAGTTTCATTTGCAGCAGCATGAGAGAGTAGTCGAGATACAGGACTAGTGTATTTTCAGTTTCAAATTCACCGCATCTGTACTGGTGTGAGTTGTAGACATCATGAATCTATCTCAACATGACCAATCAGCGAGCACAAGGAGCTTGTCAAAAAAATCCAATGGTGCGAACAGGGTTCTTAAAATGTCAATATCTTGATAGCGAAAGATGAGCCACCACAAAGTTTGGCAGATCATTCCACAATTTATCCCATTGCCAAGAACGTTGGAGTCGAGATGTGTCACTTGTATGGTCTGTAATGGACCTTGGTGGACATTTCTATGATAATGCTTGTTATTCTCAGGGCATGAGACTGGAAATTGGAAGGTGTTTTGAAAGGAAGGTAAGAGTTGCTACAAAGCAATGTGCAAATACAGTCCATACAAAGTACAAAACCTGGGCAGCGAATTTTTTTTCATGGGAAAATTTTCTTCCATCAATGACCTCAGATTCTCTGGAAAATCCTCTCTATTTCTTTGCTGATGATTCAACTCTCTGCCACTCCATTCCTCATCCCCCAGATCGGCAGTCAGCAGCCTCCTCACTCTCTGCAGACCTTGACAAAATCACAGACTGGTCAAACAAGTGGAACATGTCTTTCAATCCTGACAAATCTCACACTCTTACTATGTCTCTCCGAAAAGATCGACTGGACAACCCTCCAATCTATTTTCTGAACAATCCTCTTGAAGAAGTTCTGTCAGTCAAGCTTTTGGGTCTCACTATCTGGTATGATCTTTCCTGGGAAAACCACATTTCAAATCTGGCCTCCAAAGCCAGTTGCAGACTGGGCATCCTCCATCATGCGAAGTCCTTCCTTGGCACACCTGCGCTCCTCACCACACACAAGGCTTTCATCCGCAGCTCAATCGAATACTGTTCCCCCCTCTGGGCCGGTGCTCCTCCTCACATCTAGCTCGGCTTCACGCTGTTGAAACCAAAGGATTCAGAATCATTGGAATCTCCCGTGATGAAGCTAACTCTGAGGGCCTTTCACTCACTCACCGCAGGCAGGTAGGTGGTCTTTCTGTCTTCTACAGACTCCTATCCAGCCCAGCTCCCCCAGCTCTATCTGTGCTCTGTCCACCAAATACTCCTACTAGTCGCACAAGATCTGCCTGCAACCCTTATGGTCAAACTGCCAAAATCAAGACTCTCCATTCACCTTCACTCTTTCATTCCTTGTTTCTCCCGCCTCTGGAACAAACTCCCTCACTCTCTTCAATCCCACTCCTCCCTCCAGGTCTTTAAAACAGCTGTTCACCACCATCTCTTATCTTCCCCCATCCAAAACCTTGATCTTTTCTACCCCCGATAATTCACCCCAGATCCACTTTTTTGAAATACCGACTTCTTTGCTGCAAGTCCGAGCAGTGTCCATGTGTTTTATACCTCTCCCACCCCCCCCCCCCCTCCCTTCCCATGCCTCCTCTCCCCAAGCCCTCTCCCTCCCACAGATCTCCCGTTGTCCCTGTTCTCTGCTGATGTAGTTGTGTACTTCCCTCTCTCACCCCATCTTGTCTCTCGCTCCCTTTATTGTATGTTTTGTGTGTTCGTTTGTCTTTTTGTGTGATTGATGTTAGCTCTTTCACGAGCCTCGATCTTGTATACAAAAAAAAGAAAAAAAAGAAACGGCTGTAGGCCCGGCCCGAAACGGCTCCCACCAAAAGACGACGAAGACAGGCCCGGCTGTAGGAGCGAGCTGCATGCGGCCCGTTCCATTCGCGTGTAAGGCCTGTTGCACGCCAGCGGGCACATCCTAGTGAATGAGGGCGTACGGAGGCCTAGCAGCGTCTCCAAGAGCAGTTCCTGCCAACGCCCCGGACGATTCCGACGACCCCTGACGAGACCCCACCAGTGATCAGAGTTAAATGCACACACCCCCATTTATTTTCAGTTATCCTTCCCTTTCGTCTGTTTCCAAGTCTGTTTGTGGCGACGTCCCGTTTAGGTTAGTTTTATCGTGTTTTTCTTTGTAACCAGCATCTCATTAATAAAGCTGGCATTTTTGTACATTTTAATCTCGCCTCAGTTTGAGTTTATTTACTGCAGGGTTTGGAGACTGCCGGTGGGATCCGTGCAGGTACGTGCTCTTCAGCATCCTCCTCCGCCTATTCTACTATATGGTGTTTAGCACCCAAAAGGTTTTTGACAAGTTGTCTTAAAGAATAGTGCAAAACAAATTATGGTAGTTAAAGCAAAGATCCAAAATGAGCAAACTGAACAAATTCAGCAATGGATATTAATTAATTAAAGATTGATAAGACCCTTCCTTTGTCTTCCTCCCTTTGTTAATTTTTATTTTAGTGATCTGAGGCTCATGCAGGAACTTACACAACAAACATAAATAAATCACATGCAGGACAAAGACATTAATAGACAAAGGTGTACTTTTACATTAATTACATAGATTAGGAGACAAAACAACAACATGCATTTTAAGGCCATTTTCCCTGCTAGAGCGGGGGTTAGCCTTGCGGTCCCCATGACAATCTTCTCCATTTTGCCCTATTTTCTGCATCTCTTCTTGTTAACCCCCTTGCCCGCATTTCTTCTTCCACCATCTTTAGCCAAGTCTTTCTCGGTCTTCCCCGTCCTCTACTTCCTTCTCCATTAATTTCCATCACTCTTCTCAACCAGTCACTTTCATCCTTCCTCAACACATGACCAAACCATCTCAACCTGTTCCTCTTCACAGCATCAATCACAGGCAATATTCCCATCATCTTTCGCAATTCATCATTTGTCTTCCTCTCTCTCAACGATACTCCGCACATCCATCGAACCATTCGCATTTCCACCCTTTCCAGCCTTCGTTGCTGCTCTACGTTCATTACCCATGTCTCGCTCCCATAAATCATAACACTTCTCACACATGCAGCATACACCTTTCCCTTCAGCTTCAGCGACACTCTCCTCCTCATCAGCACGCCACTCAGTTCCCGAAACTTCTTCCATGCACATCTCACTCGAGCAACCGTTGCCGAGTCTGATCCACCTTCTCCATTCAGCATGTCTCCGAGGTAGCAAAATGTTTTCACACCTTCCAGCTTCACGCCATCTCCAAGATCCAACTCAACATTTCCTCCATCTGCAGCTCCCTCTGTGCACACCTTACATTTGAATGTAGCTGCCACACTGGTAAATGACCCTCTCAGACCACTACATTTTTGATGAACCCACTCAGCGCACATTGTACATTGAATGGAGTTCACTCCGACACCCTTCCTGCACACAGCACACGGCCACTTCCCAGTTCTTTCCACCTCACCACATGCTTTACCACTTGCCATCACCTTCGTCTTTCCGATATTCACCTTCAGACCTTTTGTCTCCATACATTCCTTCCACCAGATCATCTGCATACAACTACTCCCACGGTAAACCCTCCTTTACGTTCTGAGCCAGCACCTCCATCACAGCTACAAATAGTAGTGGACTTAGTACCGACCCCTGATGCACTCCCACCTTCACCTCAAACTCACCACTGTTCCCGTCCTTCGTCCTTACAGCTGTGCGCGCTCTTTTGTACATTGCCATCACTACTCTGATCAACCATTCCTCCACTCATAACTTCCTCAATGCCCATGTCAATACTTTGCGTGGAACCCTATCGAATGCTTTCTCCAGATCAACAAACCCAAAAAACAACTTCTTCCTCTTCTCCATGTACTTCTCCTGCAACTGCTTCACAATGAAAAGCGCATCTGTCGTTCCTCTTCCTGGCATAAATCCAAACTGCATTTCGTCGATCTTCACTTTTATTTCTTCCTTATCCTCCTCTCCAACGCCCTTTCCAATACCTTCATTCCATGCTCCAATAACTTTATCGCTCGGTACGAGCCACACTCCAGAGGGTCACCTTTCCCCTTGTATAGAGGGACGAGGGTACTCAGTTCCCAATCCACTGGAATGCGGTCTTCTTTCACCACCAGATTACAGATCTCTGTCATTCTCTTCACACCCCAATTTCCTGCTGCCTTCAACATATCTCCCACAACTCCCGTCGGCCCTCCCACTTTTCCACTCTTCATTGCTTTTATCGCTTCCTCAACTTCCTTCTCAGTTATCTTCTCTGCGGGTCCTAAAACTGGGTTACTCTCTATGTTGCCATCCCATTCATTCTCTGTATTCAACAGCATTTCCATATATCTTTTCCATCTTCCTTTAATTCCATCTGGGTCGACAACGATTTGTCCCACTTCATCCTTCAAGCAACTCACCCCCATCACATCACACCTACCTTTCGCTATGTGCTTTGCAATCCTGAATACTGCTTTCTGACCCTCTTCCGAATCCAAGCGTTCTCCGAACATTTTCCTACATGCCTCCTGCGCCTTTGCTACCTCTTTCTTTGCAGCCTTCCTGGCTGCCTTATAACTTTCATGCTCTGCTGTTTCTGCTCCCGTACCCTTCGCCTTCTGCCACTCCTTGAAGTTCTTACTCTTCTCGTCAATCCTCTTTCCAACTTCATCATCCCACCACCATGTTTCCGAGTGCCTCGGTGGTCCTTTTGTCCATCCACATACCTCACCAACGGCTCCCAACAGACTAGCTTTCATTGACATCCAACCACTTTCAAGCTCAACCACATCATCCTCTACCCTACTCAGCCTCTCTTTTAATGCCTCCCTTACTGTCACCTCTTTCAACCTCCACACCTTCATTCTTGGTTGGTACTTCACCCGCCGCGCTCTCCTCGCACCTTTCACCCTTATGTCGCAGACAACCAAGTGGTGCTGTGAAACAGCCTCCTCCCCCGGGATCACCTTTGTGTCCCGGAGGTGCCCCCTATCTCGCCTACGCACCATCAGGTAGTCAACGGTTGTCGTCGACCCACCTGACGTGTATGTAACAAGCTTATTATCCTCTTTCTGGAACTGAGTATTACAAATCAACAAATCAGCTCCATCAGCAAACTCCAAAATCCTTTCACCTTCTCCATTTCTCACACCATATCCGTAACCCCCATGAACTCCCTCAAAACCATCCATACTCCTTCCCACATGTCCATTCAGGTCTCCTCCCACCACAACAACTTCCTCATCTTTCACGTTTTCCATCAGCTTCTCTATCGCACACCAGAACTTGTCCTTCTCTTCATTGCTTCGCCCAACCTGCGGAGCATATCCCGAGATGACGTTCACCAAGAGCTTTCCAATCATCATTTTCACCATCATCAACCTATCACTCACTCTAGTCACACTCACCACACTGTCTACAAACTCCTCAGAAAACAGGACACCAACACCATTCACGCCCTCCGGGCACCCTTGCCACACAAACTTGTATTTCTGTCCCTGCCTACCCTTCACCATTCTCACACCACTTCCCTTCCATCTCGTCTCTTGCACACAACATATGTCCACTCTTCTTCTGACCAATACTTCCACCACTTCCCCTGATCTCCCTGTCATTGTCCCTACATTCCATGTCCCAAACCTCAGAAACCGATCTCCACTTCGGGCTGCACCCTGCCCATATGTACTTGTAATTGTCATGGTTCTCCTTTTTGAGGCAATGTTTTTATGGCCGGATGCCCTTCCTGACGCCAACCCTCTTAGTCGTCTCTTACGACACGCAGGGATACGGTGTACCTATTCTGACCAGGGTACACACTGGGAAACGTTTAAAACATGGAAATTCGGGGGGGGGGGGGGGGGCGGCGTCAGCATCATGGCTGCGGTTTAAACATATTCCAACAATATCCAAACAGAACCATGAAAACCATGAAAAACAATCTGGGAAAAGTCTCCAAGCGAGAACGTGGATTTGAGAAAGAGGAGGCGGCAGAAAAACGAGATACAGGGGGCGGGGCACAAGTCGAGACGAGGAGGAGAGCGACAAGCACGTGTCCGGGAGGAGAGAAAGAATCGATATATAATTCTTTGTCTAGGGAGGTGAGGTGAGGGGGAGAAAATAAAATAAAAGAAACAAGCAATACAGCGAAGGAAAGAACCCAAATCGACAAAACACCGACGGGGGGAGGGAAGCCCCAAGTTACCAGGCCGCGCACGAGGTACGACCCAGAAAACGATTAACTGCACACAAGTTTGTACGAATTACAAACCAATACCAACCAGAAACACACAATACATGACAAAACACAAACACACAAACACACAACCAGAAACACACAAACACACAACACACAATACACACATGACGTACACAGCAAAATAACCAGTGGAAATTTGACAAAGACAAGAATGGGAAAACACTTAAACTTCGATGCCGTGGAGAGCTCGAAGTACGCTTCACTCGCCCGAGGAACCGGAACCGGAACCTTCAGATTAGGAGACAAAAGACAAACATATATGGTGCATGAGATTTAAACCCAAGCTCACCACATCATAAGCCATGGATTCAGATGGGAACACATTCAGGCCACATATTCTCCAAAATTCCCACAATGATTATGAGAGAATGACAGCCACACTATGTTACAGCAAGTATCCAACATGTGAAGAAGACCAATTGCATAACATGGATTATAATCGTTGTACTATACCCAACTATTTATTTAACGTCCACCAACCAATGCTAGTAGATAGCACGCAGCACTCAAGATCAATCTAAAGGATGACGCACTTTTTGATGCAACGCCTCGTCTGCAGAGCACCAATCGGCCAGCTTATAGTTTGGTATCAAACTCAGACTCAACAGGTATAATGTTCAGTACACTCCCTTGGCACAATCCTGTTCATGGACATGCTGCAATGGCTGTGTTGTTGTTGTTTCATATGCAGCCTGTGGCTGTCAGTTGCATCATTTTCTTGAAGCGTGGCTGTGCCGCTGATGCAGTGTCCCTGTTAGCAGGAAGCTGGTGCTCATTTTGCTGACCTCGGCAGGATGATATAGGCTGAGGTCAACCCACGTAGTGTTATTTCAACGGCACGACGGGGGCTCAAACTCAAAACCAGAAGATCTTAAGCCAATGTGACACCCATGGGAGTCCAGGGCTCCTGGTCTTTTGTTTACAGACTACACCACTTCCCCAATATGGGGTGGGAGACCCTAAATAAGTAATTTGAAGGCAATTCCCCAAAGGTAAGTGTTCAATTAACTGAACAAACAGAGATTTCAAATGAATGGAATTTATTTGAAAAATTGATAGGAGAGCACAATACAATAATTTATTACTAGCCGAAACCCGTGGAACATCCACGGAAGGGAGGATGTGGTGTATGGATAGAGTGTACCATTATGGATGGCATAGGGGATTTGCTTGTCCGAGTAAGAGTTAGGAAGAAAGATGAGAATGAAGAGTGCGTATATGAACAATGATCGCCGACACCGGCACAAATGCATGCTCTGGATTGCCCACTCGGTGGACGGCTTGCTTTCGCCTTCGCCTGTCCAATCAGCGGACGGCTTGCTTCGCCTTCACCCAGCAGACGCCAATACGATGGCGTCGTAAGATGGCGTCGTATCGGCAGTTAATCGGATGCTTTTGGGCCCCAACGTCGGCTAATTCAGATTTTTCGAGTATGGCTGTACATGATAAACAAAGAGCGCGGTTCGTAGATCGTAAATCCATTAGTGCCGTGGGCATCGGGTCACTGGGTGCGGCATAAAAGGGATAACAAAGTCGAGTACTTACGCTATTATTATATAGACTAGCCGAAACCCGTGGAACATCCACTGAAGTGAGGATGTGGTGTATGGATAGAGTGTACCATTATGGATGGCATAGAGGATTTGCTTGTCCGAGTAAGAGTTCGGAAGAAAGATGAGAATGAAGAGTGCGTATATGAACAACGATCGCCGACACCGGCACAAATACATGCTCTGGATTGTCCACTCAGTGGACGGCTTGCTTTCGCCTTCGCCTGTCCAATCAGCGGACGGCTTGCTTCGCCTTCGCCCAGCAGACACCAATACGATGGCGTCGTAAGATGGCGTCGTATCGGCAGTTAATCGGATGCTTTTGGACCCCAAAGTCGACTAATTCAGATTTTTCGAGTATGGCTGTATGTGATAAACAAAGAGCGCGGTTCGTAGATCGTAAATCCATTAGTGCCGTGGGCATCGGGTCACTGTGTGCGGCGTAAAAGGGATAACAAAGTCGAGTCCTTACGGTATTATTATATAGATACTTTTCTTGACCCCATACATTTTACACAGCTGCTGTATCACATTGCTTTCAAAATTTCTGCCTTGATCAGAGTGGATGTGGCTTGGAGTGCCAAACAGATGGAACCACTGTTTTACCAACACATCTGCCACTGTACTGGCCCACTGATCTCCTGTCGGTATCGCCTGCGTAAACTTGGAAAATACATCGGTAAGCACTAAAACATTCTCTCTTCCATCACTGGCTGGTTCTAACACGGTGAAATCCATTGCCAAGAGTTCGTTAGGTCGCGATGCCTGCAGACTTCCCTGATAAGCTCGAAATTTAGGGCCTTCCTTTGCCAGGATGCACCTTTCGCAATTGCGACACCACATTTCCACATCCTTTGGCATACCTGGCCAATAACCCCGGTCCTGGGCAAGCTGTAAAGTACGGTCTCTACCCTAGTATGCATGTCCATCATGCACACACTTGAGCACTTCTTCTCTGAGGCATTTCGGTAATAGCATTTGGAACACTTCTCTACCGCCCCCTGGAGGGTAGATCCGCCGATAGAGCACACCTTCCCTTTCCACCAGGCGACCGCACTGGCGAAACAACTCCCTACTTTCCTGACTCAGTTGGTCACGTTCCTTTGGTCCTGGGGTTCGACCCTCCCTCCAATGTTTCCACACAGGACCAATGGCTGGATCTCGATTCTGCAAAGTGGGCAAATCTAGCTGTGAATAACCAGGCAGGGCAGAAATCTCATTGCTGTGAACTTCCTGACAAACAGAGGTCAGCTGGAGGACGAGATAAAGCAGGAGGGACAGCCATTCCTGGGGAAAACCATTCAAGGTACTGCCTCGACAAGGCGTCTGCATTGCCATTATGACGACCTGAGCGGTATTCCAACGTATAGTCAAAGGAAGCCAATTGAGGAGCCCATCGCTGCTCCAGTGTTCCTAATTTAGCAGTTTGAAGATGGCTCAGGGGATTGTTGTCAGTGTAAATTGTAAACCTATTACCTAATAAATACTCCCGGAATTTTTCTGTGACAGCCCATTTAAGAGCTAAAAACTCCAGCTTCATGGAACTGTAATTATCCATATTTTTTTCTGCCGGCTTAAGGCTCCGACTGGTAAAGGCTATCGGCCTGCGCTTTCCGTCATGCTCTTGGGAGAGTACTGCACCAAGCCCACCATGACGAGCATCGATCTCGAGGATGAATGGCTTTTGAAAGTCGGCGTAGGCTAAAACTGGTGCTGTGATCAGCGCTTTTCTCAGGCCCAAAAATGCCTGCTCACAATGGTCATCCCAAGCGGAGGACAATGGAGTCTGGGGGGTCTTACCCTTCATGTTCAGCCCCCTCAGCTGTGCTACCAAATGATGGAGGGGGGCTGCTAACTTAGCAAAGCCATCTACAAACCTACGGTAACAAGCATTCTGAGTATTGCGCTGCAATACATGTCCCCTACCAAAGTTCAAAGTGCCATAACTTTGTCAAAAATGATCGAATATGCAAATTTATGCACGGTTGATGCTCGTTTTCAAACTTGATCTGAGGTATGCTGAGACACGTGTGTCACGCCTCGCCTCGTTGATAAGCCTGCAAGGTCGCTCCGTGGAGCGGACTGCACGTATTGCACTGCGTGAATTATATAATTACCAACTCACGGTCTGAGGTACTAGCGATTCAAGAGATATACATTTTTAAAATATTTTCGTTTAATTAACGATATCTGCCAAACCATGTGCCCTATCGCAAATTCCAAAAGGACATTTTAGTGCTGAACAGATCTGTGAAGTTTCCCCTCGATTGGATCAAAAATGAGGGAGGAGCTCGGTTTTAAAGGTTCATGCTTAAAAACATCATAACTCTGAAACCATGTGACGCATGACGTCATGCTCGCTGACTTTTTTTGTTCGTCATGGGTATGCGATTCTGCCTGCAAAGTTTGGCCTCGATCTGTTCAGCCGTTGCAGAGAAAAAGGGGTTTTCGTGTTTTCATGAAAAACAATATGGCGGCCGAACCACGTGACGTCATAATTACCATTAAAATATTCTACAGACCGAGTCAATCATATGGTGAAAATTTTATCTCAATCGGTCCTATTATTGCAGAGAAATTGTTTGTTAAAGGAAATTAAAAACTTAAAATGGCACTGACTTAAGGATCATCAGAATTATCAGAATTCCCAAAGTTCAAAGTGCCATAACTGTCAAAAATGATCGAAACGTCGTGAAGTTCGAACTCGATCTGTAACTTACCATGAGGAACCCATGTGCCAAGTTTGAAATCATTAGCATCAAGCGTTTAGAAAAAGTCCAGAAAACTGTTCTTTGCGTGACGGACTGACGGACGGACGGCGTGCAAACCTATAGTCCCCTCCGGTGTACACCGGTCGGGGACTAATAACTGGCAAAACCGAGGAAAGAACGCAGCTCAGCCAGATGAGAGGGGCGTTTCCATTCACGCACCACAGCCACTTTGTCCGGGTCTGTCGCCACACCCTGTTCAGAGACATGTCCCAAATATTTGACTTGTTTTTGGAAAAAGTTACATTTGGAAAGCTTTACCTTCAACCCTTGTTGTTCAAATCTGGAAAAAAAACCTCTTCCAGACAATCCAGGTGCTGGTATGTTGTAGATGAAAAAACAACAATGTCATCAAGGTACAAGAGGATGGACTGGAAACGTTGGTCCCCGAACATGCGCTCCATTAAGCGCTGAAAGGTCCCAGGCGCATTACATAAACCATATGGCATTCTATTGAACTCAAACAAGCCAAATGGGGTACAGAACGCCGTTTTGGCCCGATCAGCTTCAGCCATCGCCACTTGGTTGTACCCACTAGCTAGATCCAATGTTGAGAACCACCTAGATCCTGTTAAAGCATCAAGGGACTCTTCAATTCTCGGAAGTGGATATGCATCCTTCTGGGTCTTAGCATTCAGCTGCCTGTAATCGACACACATACGGAGGCCTCCATCTTTCTTCACCACCAAAACAATCGGGGATGAGTAAGGGCTGCTGCTTTCCCTAATTATTTGACTGTCCAGCAACTGTTTGATGTGTGCCCTAACTGCTTCATACTGCGAGGGGGGGAATGCGCCGATAACATTGGCGCACAGGCACGTCGTCTAAAAGCGGGATCTCATGTGTAATGCGACTGGTACAGCCGAAATCACCCTCACTTTTAGAAAACAGGGAATGGTATCGACCTAATAGGGACTTTGCCTCGACAATTTCACTCAAGGTAAGGCCTGGGAAGTCAAGCTGTTCAAGCTCAGCAAGGACATTAGCATCCAGATCAACAGACTGGACGGACACATGGGCCGTACATTCGTGCATAAACTCGTCAAGTAAGAGCTCTATGTGAGGGAAGTTACCAGCCCGAATATCCTGTCCATGACGCCAAATGTGACACCCAGGGGAGTCCAGGGCTCCTGGTAGTTTGTTTACAGACTACACCACTTCCCCAATATGGGGTGGGAGACCCTAAATAAGTAATTTGAAGGCAATTCCCCAAAGGTAAGTGTTCAATTAACTGAACAAACAGAGATTTCAAATTAATGGAATTTATTTGAAAAATTGATAGGAGAGCACAATACAATACTTTATTAAACTTGAGAATATCCCAAAAGACAAATACCAGCCAAGTAATAAAACCCATCAAAAGAACAGCAGCTGACAGCACTGAACAAATATCTGTAAAGAAAACATAAAATTACCTTTCTCATACTTAAAAGCATCCCCAAAAGGGTTTAACTTAACCCAACTACCCACCAATATAAATATACAAATCAACTATACACAAAACGCCAATTGTTTACACGACATAAAACAAAATCAGACCCTTTTCACAAGCGATCAGGGGTTACCCAGAACACGGTGGAAACACTCCACTGCACCTCTGCCGAGACAGTGAACACATAATGCGGTTACCATTTAACAACAGCGTCTGTATTCCATTCATACATAAAAAGAACAAAATGGCGTCGCATACTCGATGCAAGCCTACCTTCGTCTGTCGGTGACATGCCCACACCCATTGGTCCTGAACAGGCAGGAATTCACTGGAGTACAAAAACTCGAAAATACACTTCTTGAGCAGACGCACTAGGACAACCCGAGCGAGGACAACCAGGAAGTTTTATGGCCGAGGCCTTTTTTATTATAAAAAAAGGTAAAAAAAAACACGCTCAAAAGACAATCAATAAACCCATCACCATCACCACCACACAAGAACCCAGAAAAATTAAAAACCAAGAAATCAAAAGCCAGGAAACAAGATATCAAACAAAAAATAGGAACTCAAAGAGAAAAAGCAAACCAAAATATCAAGAAAACGCAAGAAAACAAGGTTCAAAGACCAAAATGAAAATCAAATCAAATTCAATAAACCAGAAATCATAAAAACCAAAGTCCGTCATCCCTATCCCAAACCCCCAAAAACCCCTCTCCCACCCCAGGCAGCAGACACCTAACTCTAACTAACCAAAGGGGAGGGAGAAAGGAAAGAAGACCCTATCCCCCCTCCCACCCCCCCGAAAACAACCAAAGAAGGGACACCTTAAAACAATAAGGGTCAAGGGGCCTTTTTTCCTTTGCATACCGAAATCAACAACCGGCTGCTAACCGCAGCCGGGAACATGCAGCCACAAACACGTTGAGGGCTCGACCCACCGCTGGAAATAATAATGAAAGAAAATAAAAATCAAACCAAGGCAAAATCAAGATAAAACAAAAGGAAACCCAACTGCCCCCACCCTCCCCAGGCCGCGCCCGGGAGGGCCCACCCGGAAGATGCCCCACAAGGAAGGCCCCGGCTCCCTGAGCTGCCCACGAGGCGTGAGTGTCCCAATGAGAATCACCGCCCGACAGGGCCCGCAAGCACACCTGCCGGAGCACCCCCAACCTTTCCAAGCCCGGGCGGCAAGCTCGGTCAGGGACTACGGCTGCACATGACTGTCGCCCGCACATTTGGAAGTAACCTCCCGCGGGACCCCCCCCTTCACCACGGAAAAGCCCGGCCGTATTCTCCGCTCCAGGGAGGGCTTTACGACACACCTGACGCATCGTTGCGGCCAGCACCCCGCCCCGTCGCCCGCAGGCTGTCGCCAAGCCTGTACCTTTGGAGGCAGGATTGGGCCATGCCCCATATCTGCCCAGGATCCAACCATACCCTGGTATAGAAACCTCTGGTTCTCGCTCGCCACAAGACGGTCTTGATTATACAGACCGTTCTCCAGGCCTGCCTCCATTTGCGGACAGGCACTGGTTGTGGTAGGAGCCCGCTAAACGCAAAGACGTCCCGTCTGACCATCACCAGCCAAGGCACATAGCATTCGAGGAGGCCAGCCGCAAGCGACCAGACCCCCTCAGCGACAGGGCAGTCCCAAAGGACATGCCTGACGGTTTCGTCCCCTGTGCATCGGGGTCAGGGACACTGGACCGACACGTTCAGGCCCCTCTGGAACTGAAACACCCGGACCGGAAGACACTCATGGGCGGCTTGCCACGCGACGTCCTTCTGGTCGTTGGCGAGACAGCAAGCCGAAACGTTCTCCCAAACCTTTCTCGCCGTACGTTCTGCGAGAGGCCTTCCGCGAAGGATACGCACCTCCCGCAGCACCTCCCTTGGGCGCAAGTGATCCAGGACCCGCGACAACTGCCAACCGATGGGCCGACAGGTCAACAGGCCCTGCTCCCGGGCGAACCCCTCAAACATCCGGAAATGCCCCGGACACGACCCGGAAAAAGGCCAAGACAGCGGGAGGGACCGCCCTTCCAACCGCGCGACGGACGGCCCCAGAAAGAAAAACAGAAAGTCCCGCGCCAGCCGGCGACCCGGGTCCTCAGACACGAATAACTCCATGAGAGTACACGCAAACGCAGACATACATACAAACACCGGGCAGGGGACACCCTTCCCACCCAAGGACGGGCTCATCTTCACGACCCTCCTACTCCTGCGCTCTGCTCGGGTACCCCAGAAGAAAGTGAAAATTATTCCTTCTAGAGCCCGTCCCACCGCAGGAGGAGGTGGGGAGATTCTCGCCAAATACAACAACTTACCGATCAAAACATTCTTGATAACTAAATTTCGCCCCTCCATGGTTAGGCGACGAGACCGCCAAGAAGCGACCTCCAATTCCAATCCCCCAATGACCGTTCGCCAGTTCTCAGCGGCCACGCCGCCTGGGTCAAAGCAGACCCCGAGGATCTTTAATCGATCTCTCCGCTCCGTGTACGGGCAAGGGGGGCCGGAGCCCGTCCTGTGCCGACCAAAGTGCATGACCTCACTCTTCTGAGGATTGATTTTAGAAGAGGAGGCCAACCCAAAACGCTCGCAGAGACCCACCAGTCTGCCCATGGCGACTGCATCGGTGACGAACACCGACACGTCGTCCATGTACAGACTCACCTTTAGGCGCTCCCCATGGGTTCCGGGAATCCACAACCCAGGGAAGGATGGGTCCGCTCGCAGTGCACAAGCAAACGGTTCAATACAAAGGACAAAAAGGACTGGTGACATTGGGCAGCCCTGCCTGACCCCAGAAGCGACTGGGAAGGCTCCCGAGAGGTGTCCGTTGACCAGAACACGGGCTTCAACGTCCCTATACATCAGGTCCACCCAATGCATCAAATTTGGCCCAAAGCCAAAACGGTCCAAAACGGCCATCATGTATTCATGTGACACTCTGTCGAAAGCCTTCTCCTGGTCCAAACTGACTATGCTCAGTGGGAGGCCTCTCTCCTCCGCTAGCTGGATCGCCTCTCGAACCAGGCCCAGGCTGTCGGACACTCTGCGTCCCGGAACAGCACAAGTCTGGTCCGGGTGCACGAGGTCCACCATGACACCGTGCACCCTCTTAGACAGCACCTTTGTTAGTATTTTGTAGTCGACATTCAACAAAGTGATCGGGCGCCAGTTGGACAGATCCTCCCGATCACCCTTCTTGTGCACGAGGTTTACGACGCCCCGGCGCATCGAATCTGGAAGCCTCGCAGAGGTGGCTAGCTCCCTCACTACCTGCAGATAGTCCTCGCCAAGGACGTGCCAAAGGCGGCGATAAAACTCCACGGGCAGGCCGTCGTCACCCGGGGTTTTATTCGCGGCCAAATCCCTAACAGCGGAGGTCAATTCCTCCAGGCTCACCGGCTCCTCCAACCGCTCCCGCTGTTCGGGGCTCAAAAGATTCCTCAGATGGCCGAGAACGTCGGCCATCTGGATTTGGTCAACCGGTCGTTTTTCAAAAAGCCTGGAGTAATAGTCCTCCACTGCTTCAGTAATTTGGTCCGGATCCGAAACACGGCCTCCCCCCACATTAACCTGGGCCAAACCGCCCCTCCGCCTGGCACATCGTTGAAAGAAGAATCTGGTACACCTTTCGTTCCACTCCAATGCCTGCACCTTGCTCCGGAAAATGACGGCCCTCGCCCTGGCTTCGAGGAGGCTAAAAATCCTCCCCTTCACCCGGCGGATTTTCTCTGACACGTCCCTCCCTTCGCAAAGTTTCTTATGCAGGCGCTGGAGGTACGCCTGCATGCGCTTCAAACGCTCTCGTTTCCCCGCGGCCCTCATTCGCCCGGCCGTTCGGAAAAACCCTATGGTCCTACGTTTCACCTCCTCCCACCAGGCTGCCGAGGTAGGGAAGAGGCACCTGACCGTTTCCCACTCCCTATACTTCCGAACGTAGGCACGCACTAAACTGTCATCCTGCAAAAGGTGACAGTTAAGCTTCCAGAGTCCAAAACACCGGGGACGCACCCCATTTAATTCAATACCCAGAGACAAACGACAGTGATCTGAAAATGCCACCGCGTGAAGTACCAGGTCCGGGTCGCCAAAATTTGGTGTCAAAAGAATGTAATCAATCCTAGCCTGACTGGTACCAGCCGCATCGGTCCGGGTGACCTCATTCCTTTCCGCACCCGTGTCCCTCAACCTAAAATCCTGAACAAGCCCTTTAAGGGCCCGCGCCGATGACTCCAGGGGCAACCTGTCCAAACTTATATTAAAATCTCCCCCGACGATCACGGGGCCTGAGGTGGAGAGGAGGGGCCCCAACTGGCGCAGGAGCTCCACTCTTTCTCCCACCGTCGTTGGAGCGTACACATTGACCAAGGTCAGTGGGGTCGAGGAAACCACCACCCTGAGCACGGCCAATCGCCCCGGGATAATTTCTTCTAAACTAAGGACCTCGACATTCGGGCTCTTAATAAGGAACCCTAATCCTGCCGCCCTATTAGTGTAGCTGCCGGACCAATACGACTCTCCGTACCGCCAATTTGCACGGAGGTATCCATACTCACCGTGCGGAATATGGCATTCCTGCAACAGGCAGACATCCCATTCAAAATTGCGCAGTTCTTCAAAAATAGCGATCCTCCGGACCGTGGTACGGACTCCCCGTACATTTAAACTCGTTAGTTTAAAGCTCATAGGTGTTAGTGTATTAATCACCAACACTAGTGCAAACCACGAAAGGGGAGTCATAGGACTTATGAAGCTCCTCCCTCCTTGCCAAGACGCGACGAGCTACCATTCTTCCTCCCCCTGCGGTTCTTCCCGCAGCCGGGAGCCACGAGGGTGCCCGGGAGCCAGTCCCCATCTATGCAGACATTCTCCCCGGGTAGCAGGGAGAGGTCCTCCTGCTCGGGGGTCAAATAAATTACCCCCCCTCGCCCGCCACCCGGGGAAGAAAGCCACCAGTCCTCCGCGAGCAAACCCTCCTTGAGGCCCATGGCCACAGCTGCCCCCGGAGGAGGGGTGAGGTCAACGGGTGGGGAACGACTCACGGGGGAACGGGAACGTGAGCGTTCAGGGGAAGACGGCATTTGGGGCCTCCCCCGGAGACCTGCTGCGGCCAACCCCGACTGCGCCCCACCCCTACCACGAGCAGGCGATCCCCCAGGCCTGGATGGGTCGCTTGATGCACGGGGGGCTCTGCGCCCCACAGGGGTTTTCTTCTTTGATGTTCTTGTGTTCTTTCCCTGTGGGGCTTTGCCCAGAGGAGCTTTTCCTTTGTCCTGGCCCCTCCTCCGACGCTTCTTCTCGGTCCATTGTCCCGGGTCACTTTGCTCATAGCCGGAGGAGGAGCCATCACTTCCAGCCTCCGGCAGCGGGGTTTCTGGCACCGAGGATGTTTCTTCTGACCCCGCCACCGGAGCCACCATTCCTCGTGCATCCTCCCCTCCCACCGCAGTGGGCCCGACACCCGGCGAAGCCACATCCAGGTCCTGATCTAACCCTCCCTCCTCCATGTTCTCCTTTCCCTCCACCTCCCTCCCTTTACTTTCTACGGGGCGGGGGGCTGACACACACACAAACACATTAGTCCCCCCCCCCCCCGACCCCAGATGCAATACCCTCCCCTGTCCCTTGGGCAAACCCCTCCCCCACCCCTTGGGCAACCCCCTTCCCCACCCCTTGGGCAACCCCCTCTCCCACCCCCTGGGCAACCCCCTCCCCCACCCCTTGGGCAACCCCCTCCCCCACCCCTTGGGCAACCCCCTCCCCAACCCCTTGGACCACCCCCTCCCCAGCCCCCTGGGCAACCCCCTCCCCAGCCCCTTGGACAACCCCCTCCCCAGCCCCCTGGGCAACCCCCTCCCCCACCCCTTGGGCAACCCCCTCCCCCACCCCTTGGGCAACCCCTTCCCCTATCCCTTGGGCAACCCCCTCCCCAGCCCCTTGGGCAACCCCCTCCCCAGCCCCTGGGGCAAACCCCTCCCCCACCCCTTGGGCAACCCCCTCCCCCACCCCTTGAGCAACCCCCTCCCCCACCCCTTGGGCAACACCCCCCCTAGTCCCTGGAGGCACACCGTCCCCTTTTCCTGTCCCTGGGGGCACACCGTCCCCTGTCCCTTGGGCAACACCCCCACTCCCGCCCGCAGCAGCACGCATCTTGCTCGCGTAACTCTGCGGGCAGGAGCGGAAAGTGTGCCCCGGCGCACCACAGAGGTTACACCGCACCGCTTGGGTGCAGCGCTCCCTCAAATGTCCCAACTCGCCACACTGGGTGCAGATACTCGCTGTACACCCAGTAATCAAGTGGCCAAGTTGACCGCATCGGCGGCACAATTTCGGCTGTCCCGCGTAAAAGACTTGGCCTCGGTCCATCCCAACCATTATTCCATTAGGGATATGGGTGGCCGTGCCGTCCTGCCTCGTCCGCAGCTTTACCCGGAACTGCCGAGAACCGGTCCAAATACCGAGGCTGTTCCGGATGAGCCGTACTGGGCCTCGGATGTCCGCGTATCGACTGAGCCAAACCTTGACATCATAGTCACTCACGCCTTCGTTGTACAGGTGGACGGTCACGACTCTCTCCTGTGTTTCTGAGAGAGCCTCGACCGCCCAGTCTGCCAGTTTCCCAGCAGACCGAGCGGTAGCCCACCGGCGCCAGAACTCGGCAAGTCCCTGCCCTGTTTGGAAGGACACGTCGAAGCCACGGGCGAGGGAGATCAGGCAGAAAAAGTCAACAGCCTTGAACCCCAGCACACCCAACAATACATCTCTACCAAATCTATCTCCGGCCGGCACACTGCAATCCACATTAACCAACCGAAACCGGACACAATTATGGCGCCTGCTCGCCATGCCGGGGTTCTAGGAGGGGCGGAGGACAACACTCGGGGTGGGGGGGGGGGGGAGGGAGGGGGGGGGGACAAAGGGGGGCACAAGACTCCCCCCTGTCTGGTGGGCAACGCCCCCCAAACAGGAGGAAGATGGGGGAAAGCAGGGAGGGAAAAGACGAACGAAAATGCAGGACAAACAAGCAATAATCAAAGCAATAAGTAAATAATAAGAAATAAATGCAAATACAGCAAAATACAGGAAACGAAAACACCGGCAGAGAAACAAAACTCGTTCACTCGTGACGGCGCCTCGCATCCGGAACCAAGCACAGCTGCGACAACCAGGAAGTGCTATCGCAGAGAACCCCAGCAATAGTGGTCTCCTGATATGCCTGCACAGGTAGTTTATAAAGCCAAAAGGGGCGGAACCAATATAATTTTCTCTGACGGCGACTAATGATTGGTCCCACAGGCTACACCACCTTAACAGTTAAACAAACACCAAGCTTATAGCTGTGTGATAATCATGGTAAATGTAGTTGAATCAGTTCCAACAACACCAAGCATATCGGCTTTACTGAAGATTATGTTAGAACTTAAAGTATTTCAACAAACTTTGCATTCACCAAATAATTTTGTTTGGGGGATGGGAGTGGTGGAAGGGGGTCTTTTCTGTTTTCTTCTTTTTTTTTTACAGCGTAGCACATCGGGCAAAGCCGTCGAGAACAGTGTTTGTCTGTCCGTATGTGTGTATGTATGTATGTCCCCTCAAACGTACACCAATCAGAGCTGAGGATCTGGTCACATGACAGGGGTGATATGATGTCATTACGGCGATACGACTCCTGACTCCACACACTGCCATTGTGATTCCTATACTGTTCAGGCCGGACCTATCGTTGAACCTGTCATGTATCACAATCTGCATGCTCTACCTTTTTCATTCAGTGTGAAACGCAAACACGTGAAACACATGAAGTAAAACACATGAAAATAAGGATCTATTATAACACTCGGTTGTTATTGTGGCTGTGGATGTTGTTGTTTGTGGGTTCCTTCTGTGTAGTTTTATATATTTTTAATATTGCTTGGCAAAATATCACTACTGTATATATAATTTTGTATGCTCGTTCCATGTCCTTCTAAAGGGTTTCTACTGTCGTAGAATAATAAATGTTTCCGTTCAAACTGCTGTGTGAATAAACCATACATTAGCGCTTCTTCCTTTTCTTCAAACGCGCAAAGAGGCTTTTAGAACTGGCGAATTCGTGATTAACCAAACGATTTTTTATGGAGTAGATGTTTGGTTCCTGTGTTGACAGAAATTATCACACTTGATTCAGGGGAACTGAAACTATGACAACAGGGTGATGATAAATGATTAGGGGAGGGGTGCATGCCCCCCAGATCATATATAATTTAAACTTTGATTAAGGGCTCTTCAAACATTGAAGCATTCCTTATGACTGCCTCCAACCACCCTAAGCCTGGTGTTGGATTAACGGTTAGGGTGGAGGGCTTGGGATCCTGAGTTCGAATTCCGGTCAGCTGTTGAATTAACACCAGGTGGGCGTTGACTCAGCCTGTCATCCTTCCGAGGTTGGCAAAATCAGTACCAACTCACTAGGTCCTCTCTCAAGGAGGTTGGTGGCAGGAATTGCACTCCAGCCACCGTAAAACACCTCATTCCGTAACACACACAGTGGTGTATATCGGGATAGTGCTGAGGTCACTTTGATAGTGTTGACTAACTGACCAACATATAGAATAAACCAGGTGTCTCAATGCAATCTCTTCGTTTCCATGGCAACAGACAACTTAGAGATTTACAGTACTTCAAAATAATATAGGACTTACTCCATTATTTGCTAACTGGTATCTCCACCCAGGTCACACCATCCTCTTCAGCTAAACTACAGTGGTTCTTAACCTTTTTAAAGGCGCCGAACCCTAACAAAACCCACCGAACACTCGCGGAACCCCTCAAATTTGACCAAAAAAATTAAGAAGATTTGCATCTTAATGCGTTTTCTGGGCTTCTTTTCGGGGGGCGATCTGGGAAATGCGTGGTTTTGTTTTGGCAAGGGCCACCCTCAAATCATTTTCGCATGCAAGCCTGCTCTTTTTCTTTGTTTTAATGTCCACCAGTTTCGAAAACGCATGCTCGCAGAGATACATTTTAACGAACGGCGTGAGGATCTCAAGGGCAATTTTAGCGATGAGGGGAAACCCTTCCATTTGGCGGCACCAAAACGTTGAGAGCGTTGTTGTGCCGAAGAGTTGTTGTTGAGTCTGGCTCTGCTGAAGTTCGATGAGGTCGTCGAGGTGTTGGTTGTTGACATCTGCTGTTGCAACGTCGAAAGTAAATGGCTGCCGCACCCATGCTGGGTATTGCTCTTGGTCAGGGAGGTAGCCGTCGAATGACTTTCCCAGCTCATCCAAGTGCGTGGCAATCGCTTGCTTCAGCTCCCCGAGGCACGACCCTTCCCCGAGGCACGACCCAGTGCGTGTCTGTGCAGGACAGCAGTGCCTCCAACTTCAGACTCATCTTCGATCCCGCTCACGCACTCGTGCAGTAGCTAAAAGTTCGCGAAGTTGTCGTTCTCTGTTCGCCGCCTCCACAATGGTAACTTCTTTGTTACCTTTCGGACGCTTTCGGAAAGCGCTCAGCTTTTCTTCAGATTCGATGACATTCACTCCACCGCCCTGCATCTGGCAATTGAGATGATTGAGTGCGTCGAAGATGTCAGCCAAGTACGCCAAGGCGAGGATGAACTCTGACTCTTGGAAGTGCGTTGCATGGCAATGCTGGTGTTCTCGCAAAAACAGGGCTAATTCTACACGCAAGGCAAAAACACGACTCACTACCTTCCCTCGTGATAACCATCGAAGGTTAGAGTGGTAGAGAAGGACTTCGAATTCAGAGCCGATTTCATTGCACAGCTCTTTGAAGATGCGATGATTCAGAGCACGGCTTCACACGGAATTCACAGTTTCAACGACGATTTTCAGAACATTGGCCAGTTTTGGAGGCAGCGTTTTTGATGCCAGCGCGTGTGTGTGCAGGACGCAGTGCGTGACGAATATGTGTGGTGCATCGGCCTTCACCAGCGCTCCAAAACCAGAGTTGCATCCCAGCATGGCTGGAGCTCTGTCCGAGCAAACTGCAGACACCATGTTCGACGAGAGGCCGTTGCTTCTGAAGAAGTCCACAAGCTTCTTCATGTCAGCTGCCTTCGTCGTTGTTGTGAGAGGCTTGCAGAACAGAAAGTCTTCCTTGATCTTGTCTCCTTTGACATAACGCACAAATAAGATGAGCTGGCTCAAATTCGAAACGTCGGTGGTCTCGTCGAGTTGAAGGCTGAATTTCGTCGGGTTCGTGACTAAATCTGCAACTACCTCATCCTCCTGGGCGAGGATGTCGTCGCTCATGTCGTCGATTCTGCATCTGATGGTGTCATTTGAGAGTGGAACGAGAGACGACTTGTTTTCAGCAGCTTTTCCCAGCATGATGTTGGCAATCTTCAACGCGGCCGGTTTGATGAGTGTCTCGCCAACGGTGTGCGGTTTGCCCTGCTTTGCGATCAGGTACGCAACTTCATACGACGCGGTGAGGATCGGTTTGTCAATTGGAATGAAGCCGAGAGTGGGCAAGGTAGCACTTGCGTCGAATCAGACTCTCTTCAATTTGAATTCATCCAGCGTTGCGTCTTTGTACTGCCCCTCGCCGTGCAGTTTTTTTTAAGTGTTCCCATAGTTTTGCTGGTGCTCGGCTGGAGTTGCTCAACTTGACATTGCAAAGCATGCATCGAGGACGCTGACTTCCGTCCCGTTCCGTCAAACACGTGAACCCGTACCGCACGTAATCCTCCGACCACTTTCTCTTTTTGCTCGACATACTGCAAAAAAAAGAAGAAAAAAAAAGTAACAAACTGATCTTGATTGAGTTCGCGCAAATAATTATATGACAAAAATTTAAAAAAGGAACATGCTTAAATATAATCAGTACCCCCCTGAAAACTGAGAAATTTTAACGAAGAAAACATAACTTATAGTTACGATGATGGGATTTATTATCCACTCAACTCTATGTCACCTCAAATCCCATTATAATATCACATAGAAAACTGTGAATTGTTAGTTTTGAATTGCGACCAAAGGAGTTATATCACCTCCACCTAATTTTCTGAGTAATTCAATCATATTTTATAATCACCATCCACTTTTGACTTTAATATAACTCTGAACCCACCCTGCATATCCACAAACATTTCCAAATTACTTTTCAATTAATCAGTAACTCCAAAGTAAGGCGCGACCAATGACGCACAGCACACGGCAAGCTAATCGAGGCGATTCACTGGAATTTCCGAACATCTGCACAGTCCAAAATCCAGTAAGTAAGTAAGCAAGCAAGCACCATCAACAGAATAATTAGCAAGTTGCTCATTGATTCAACTTACTACAGTCAGTGTGAAACAATTATCTCAAACACAGACCAGAGAAACCATGAATGGGATGGGAATACAATTACAAATAACATTTCCATTCGTTCGTAACATACATAGCAAAATAATAATAATATTAATAATAAGCGTAATTACACCACAACAACAACAACAACAACAACAACAACATGCATTTTAAGGCCATTTTCCCTGCTAGAGCGGGGGTTAGCCTTGCGGTCCCCATGACAATCTTCTCCATTTTGCCCTATTTTCTGCATCTCTCCTTGTTAACCCCCTTGCCCACATTTCTTCCTCCACCATCTTTAACTAAGTCTTTATCGGTCTTCCCCGTCCTCTACTTCCTTCTCCATTTATTTCCATCACTCTTCTCAACCAGTCACTTTCATCCTTCCTCAACACATGACCAAACCATCTCAACCTGTTCCTCTTAAGTTCCACAAATAAGTGTAATTACTCATAGATTCAAAATTGATACAAAACGAGAAGAAAAAAAATTGCAATGCGTTTGAGGACCTCCGCCGAACCCCTGAGACTGGCTCACTGAACCCCTGGGGTTCGGTTGAACCCAGGTTAAGAACCACGGAGCTAAAGTATCAAACAAGCCCGGCTTTGCCGCCGTTAGACTTTGTCTTGTTTTACAATGCCTCCATTTTAAACCATACATCAGAAAGCTGCAGTGTAGTACCGTCAGGTGAAAAACAACACAATGAAAAAGTATACCATTAATTACAAATAAATAGTTGGATAGAAAATATTTATTTGTATTTGTCAACTTACCCTTGTACAGCAGACAACTTCTCAAAAATAAATTCATACATGCATTTCCTATTTGAGTCTCAAAATATCTTCAACAGTTCCCCCAAAAGGGGATTGATCAGAAGAGATGCAATGACAACGTATGGAGAGCCAGATTGTTAACCCTTTGAGTACGGGATTATTTTTTGATAAAAATACCCTCGGTAAGGGGTTTAATTTGGCATTTTGGTACGGAATGCAACCACGTACTGATGATCTATTTATAGGTATATTGGATGACGTGTAGGAACGTCATCCGTACACAAAACTTTTTTGCGGCTTGCGGCACTGCACGTCATCCATACTCAAAGGGTAAACATCACAGGGAATTGACAAGACCGACTCTTCTGAAAAACAACCAAAGTATAAACACTCACAAAAGGCAGACGCACGCACACATCTCGTTTTGACATTTCTGTTCCTCACAATTCTATCTCTCTCTTTTATTCACAGACACACACACAGCTTCATGATGACATATATCCAAAATAACTTGAATTTAAAAAAGGAAAACCAAACTTCCACTTCAGTTTCCTTTTTATAATTACAAATTGATATCCATAATAATAAATTTCACACCAAATTATTTGATTAAAAAAAAAAAAAAAAAAAAAAAGTATAAACACTACAAAGTTGAACAATTTGAAACACTTTGAAAAAACAACCAAAGTATAAACACTCACAAAAGGCAGACGCACGCACACATCTCGTTTTGACATTTCTGTTCCTCACAATTCTATCTCTCTCTTTTATTCACAGACACACACACAGCTTCATGATGACATACATCCAAAATAACTTGAATTAAAAAAAGGAAAACCAAACTTCCACTTCAGTTTCCTTTTTATAATTACAAATTGATATCCATAATAATAAATTTCACACCAAATTATTTGATAAACGAGATGCATTTCCATTCCACATTGTCCGAATGCCTTTTTTCGACAACAACATTCCTAAAAAGCTATTTTATGGTATGGTTGCAGGTGAAATAATTAGGACTGTGAGAGCAACCACACACAGCTCTGAAAGTCAATAAATTACAACAACTAGTCAGACATATGTTAGCACAGGGAGCTACAGTTGGTAGATTAAAACAAGTTTTCTATAAAATCAAAAAGGGCCCCAAATCGAATTAGTAAAATACAATACGAATAGTAAAAATATTATTCATGACATCTTTATGTAAATACAGTGAATGAATGATCGTTTTAAGGCCATTTTCCCCGCTAGTAAATTATGTAAATACAGTACAATATAATAATTAAATATACTACAAATCAATGTTGCTAGGATATGGCAGCATGCAAAAAACCATTATCGGTGACAGTTTGAACATTCGAAGTACAGTTTGACCAAGAGGTAGGTGGTGTGGTCATGCTGGTTGCTAGATTGGTGTATTTAAGGTAAGATGTGCATGATTTAATGATATTATCATATCGAGTGTGTAAGGAAAGTTATAAATATATATGACAATACATTAAATCCTATTACGAGTAAAGTTGGAATAAGTGATGTTGCATTGATGGGTTGACCGACTGCCTGGACGCAACTGAGGTTGTGGATCTACTGATGTGGATCCATGATCGAGGTTGTGGATCCGCCGTTTGGAGAGGTCCTGGGCTGAAAGGATCGAAACCTCGAGGAGGAACGGTGCCCAGCTGATGATCCATGCAGTCGGGAAACTAGTCAATTGCTTACAGGTTAAGGTTCTTGCTGTAGGTAGAGGAACTATGTTTGAGGTTTACAGTTTCAATAAAGTTGAATATGGGATGTTGTGAAATTAACATCATTTACAGCAATCCTTTAAATTATTTATACCAGGGAGATACCCGTGCTACGCACGGGTGGAAGGCCAGAAGCAAACAGGCAATGCAGATACGGCGAATGCTAAAGCATGAAACCAATAAATTCCACATTCCTGGAGCACCTTCAGTCGCACGTCAGACATGGACAGCAAGTTTGTGAAGGACTTCCATGAAAAACGTAGCCGTTCGCAAACAAATGGGTACGTTCACGCATAGAAACATCGATCGTGGGACCGTGGCGAATCTGCATATGGCAATCCGCGAAGTTCACGTTCAGAAAGTAGAAACCATCACGGCATGTTGTCATTCACTTGAACACAATATCTCTTTTTTCATTCCAAACAACATATCTCCAATCACAAATTAATCACAAAATAAACTTTTAACAACATTGTTAATGTTTCCTTCATTGTAAAAACTTCCAAATCAACAGTTAAAAGGATTTTGAGCCGATAGCTGTTACGGCCTCGGCAAGATCGATGGACAGCGATTTGTTAGCATATTCACCGCCCAAATAGCTTTGTGGAATTCTCTCATGTAGAGATTAAACGTCGTTTGAACTTTGGCCGG
>NC_136264.1:159408277-159413277 GCF_964187855.1 Myxine glutinosa | reverse complement strand
AGGGGGAGGGAAGGGTGGAAGGGGAAAGGGGAAAGGGGGAGGAGTGAAGAGGGGAGGAGGATGGTTGAGCAGAAAAGTGGGAGGGGAGGTGGGGGGGGGGGGAGGTGAGGTGATGGGGATTTGGGAAGTGGGAGGAGAGGGGGAAGGGGAGGGGAGAGGGGAGAGGGGAGAGATATACTGCATATATATATTTTGGGGGGGGGGGGGGCTTTGACAGGCCCCTTCATTTTAGTGGGGAGGAGGGAGAAGGGAAGGTGGTCAAATTTAACCCATGCGAAGAGTGCTTTAACCTCAGCTTTGCCCAGGTAAAAAAGGAAGTTGTAATACCCTCTGGAAAGGGGAGGGGGAAGGGACATTGAAGGCGGTAGGGGAATGGAGTGGGGAAGGGGGAGAGGAGGGAAGGAGGAAGGTGAGGGGAGGGTGGAGGGGAGGGGAAGGTGCAGGTGAGGGGAAGGTGGAGGTGAGGGGAAGGTGGAGGTGAGGGGAAGTTGGAGGTGAGGAGAAGGTGGAGGTGAGGAGAAGGTGGAGGTGAGGGGAAGGTGGAGGTGAGGGAAAGGTGAAGGTGAGGGGAAAGGGGAGGTGAGGGGAAAGGGGAGGTGAGGGGAAGGTGGAGGTGAGGGGAAGGTGGAGGTGAGGGGAAAGGGGAGGTGAGGGGAAGGGGGGGTGAGGGGAAGGGAAGGGGAAGGTGAGGGGAAGGGGGAGGTGAGGGAAAGGGGGAGGTGAGGGGAAGGGGGGGTGAGGGGAAGGGGGGGGTGAGGGGAAGGGAAGGGGAAGGTGAGGGGAAGGGAAGGGGAAGGTGAGGGGAAGGGGGAGGTGAGGGAAAGGGGGAGGTGAGGGGAAGGAGGAGGTGAGGGGAAGGGGGGGTTGAGGGGAAGGGGGAGGGGAGAGGAAGCGGGAGGTGAGGGGAAGCGGGAGGTGAGGGGAAGCGGGAGGTGAGGGGAAGCGGGAGGTGAGGGGAAGCGGGAGGTGAGGGGAAGCGGGAGGTGAGGGGAAGCGGGAGGTGAGGGGAGAGGAAGGAAAGGGAGAGGGAAAATTGGGGGTGGGGGAAAGGTGAGGTGAAGGGGATTGGGGAAGTGGGAGGGGAGAGGAAGGGGGAGGTGAGGGGAAGGGGGAGGTGAGGGGAAGGGGGAGGTGAGGGGAAGGGGGAGGTGAGGGGAAGGGGAGGCGAGGGGAACGGGGGAAGCGAGGAGAAGGTGGAGGTGAGGGGAAGGTGGAGGTGAGGGAAGGTGGAGGTGAGGGGAAGGTGGAGGTGAGGGGAAAGGGGAGGTGAGGGGAAGGGGGAGGTGAGGGGAGGGGAAGGGGGAGGTGAGGGGAGGGGAAGGGGAGGTGAGTAGAAGGGGGAGGTGAGGGGAAGGGTGAGGTGAGGGGAGGGGAAGGGGGAGGTGAGGAGAAGGGGGAGGTGAGGAGAAGGGGGAGGTGAGGAGAAGGGGGAGGTGAGGGAAAGGGGGAGGGGAGGGGAAGGTGGAGGTGAGGGGAAGGTGGAGGTGAGGGGAAGGTGGAGGTGAGGGGAAGGTGGAGGTGAGGGGAAGGTGGAGGTGAGGAGAAGGGGGAGGTGAGGGGAGGGGAAGGGAAAGGTGAGGGGAAGGGGGAGGTGAGGGGAAGGGGGAGGTGAGGGTAAGGGGAGGTGAGGGGAAGGGGGAGGTGAGGGAAAGGGGGAGGTGAGGGAAAGGGGGAGGTGAGGGAAAGGGGGAGGTGAGAAGGGGGAGGTGAGGAGAAGGGGAAGGGGGAGGTGAGATGAAGGGGGAGGGGAGAGGAAGCGGGAGGTGAAGGGAAGCGGGAGGTGAGGGGAAGCGGGAGGTGAGGGGAAGCGGGAGGTGAGGGGAAGCGGGAGGTGAGGGGAAGCGGGAGGTGAGGGAAGCGGGAGGTGAGGGGAAGCGGGAGGTGAGGGGCGAGGAAGGAAAGGGAGAGGGAAAATTGGGGGTGGGGAAAAGGTGAGGGGAAGGGGAGGTGAGGGGAAGGGGGAGGTGAGAGGAAGGGAGAGGTGAGGAGGAAGGGAGAGGTGAGGAGAAACGGGAGGTGAGGGGAAGCAGGAGGTGAGGGGAAGCGGGAGGTGAGGGGAAGCGGAAGGTGAGGGGAAGCGGGAGGTGAGGGGAAGCGGGAGGTGAGGGGAAGCGGGAGGTGAGGGGAAGCGGGAGGTGAGGGGAAGCGGGAGGTGAGGGGAAGGTGGAGGTGAGGGGAAAGGGGAGGTGAGGGGAAAGGGGAGGTGAGGGGGGGGGAGGTGAGGGGAGGGGAAGGGGGAGGTGAGGAGAAGGGGGAGGTGAGGGGAAGGGGGAGATGAGGGAAAGGGGAGCTGAGGGAAAGGGGGAGGAGAGGAGAAGGGGGAGGTGAGGAGAAGGGGGAGGTGAGGAGAAGGGGGAGGGGAGAGGAAGCGGGAGGTGAGGGGAAGCGGGAGGTGAGGGGAAGCGGGAGGTGAGGGGAAGCGGGAGGTGAGGGGAAGCGGGAGGTGAGGGGAAGCGGGAGGTGAGGGGAAGCGGGAGGTGAGGGGAAGCGGGAGGTGAGGGGAAGCGGGAGGTGAGGGGAAGCGGGAGGTGAGGGGAAGCGGGAGGTGAGGGGAAGCGGGAGGTGAGGGGAAGCGGGAGGTGAGGGGAAGCGGGAGGTGAGGGGAAGCGGGAGGTGAGGGGAAGCGGGAGGTGAGGGGAAGCGGGAGGTGAGGGGAAGCGGGAGGTGAGGGGAAGCGGGAGGTGAGGGGAGAGGAAGGAAAGGGAGAGGGAAAATTGGGGGTGGGGGAAAGGTGAGGTGAAGGGGATTGGGGAAGTGGGAGGGGAGAGGGTGAGATATACTGCATATATATCTTTTGGGGAGGGGGGGCTTTGACAGGCTCATCCATTTTAGTGGGGGTGGGGAAGGGAAGGAGGACAAATTAACCCGTGTGAAGAGTGCTTTAACCTCAGCAATGCCCAGGTTAATAAAAAAAAAAAAAAAAAAAAAAACTTGTAATACCCTCTGCCACCACACCACACAAGCAGCAAGTGTTCAATCATAATCCTGACAATGCTTTTACTCATCAGTAAATGGAGGTCGTAGAGGGAGAGGTTGTGAACAACTCAAACAATAATGCTCAGCTTCAGCTCTCCTCTTTGTTGAAACACAAATAGTTGTGACTAGTCAGGCAGAACTATTGGTCAAGGATGAGGGGGAAGGGGGGGGAGGGGGCAGGGGGGGGAGGGGGAAGGGGGGGGGGTAGGTTCTCAAGAGGACTTACTGTTGGCTGTAGGCATTGGAAATCCAGGAGTAAGCTGTGAAATGTTGCTCTTTTAGAAATTACAACTGGGAGATTGAATGCTATGATAACTTGCCATTTATCAACCTAAATAGTCTAGTAGGAAGACTAGGTCCCCCTGCACCCCCCGGAGATATACTTCTAATCAGTGTTTCTAGATTGGAAAAAATGTGTAGAAAATGACTAGCTATGGCCCCAGGCTGAAAAAATGTCCACATACCATTTTTATGCAAATTACTGCTGCCATTATCAAAAAAACGATTTTTGACATACCTCAGCCAATATTGCAGATAATTGAAAAATGAAGGTGTCTAGACCCATGTTTTGAAGGGCATAGATCATGATAGAACTATTCATAACATGATTACATGTGTCTATGGTATACTAGTATGCTAATTAGTGCTTTATTTACAAAATAATCACAGTTTACGAAATAATAGACTCATATTAAGGTCCGTCTACACAGACGTTAACACAAAGTTTTATTTTTCTAAATATTACAACTGTCAAAATAGTCCTAGCACTCAATGTGACCACTCTTCTCTTGCTTGTTTTAGATAAACATCATTAGCATTAGTGATTCTACACTGAGTCAGTCATCATCATTTTCATCGAAATCGTCAGAGTCAAACTCTTCTTCTCCTTCCTCTTCCTCCTCCTCTTCGTGCTCTCCTGTGTTCAGAAGATCCACCAGTGAGGTTGGTAGGATGGGACCACTGGACCACATTGGTTTCAACAGTCCTTCATCAGTCCTTATCCATCCTTGCTCCTCATAAGGTTTTGGCTTTTCGATGATAGGTTGATCGGCTCTTTTGTACAATGCTACGCGGTGGTTCACACGCTGGATGTGCGGCTTCAGGGCAGACTGGCATGGAGGAAGGCGAGCCAGATCAACCTTGGACTTGGATGTGAGGGTCTTGTCCTCTCCCACCATTTTTCGTAGCAGCTTGGCACGGACAATGTCCACTGATGACTCGCGACTCTGGCCGTACATCACACAGGTGAATTTTTCTAACTGCCTCTCCACCTCAGGGTTGGCATCCCAGTTGTCACCCAGTTCACCGAATGCCCTGTGAAACCTGGGATTCTTCTCCAGCTTTTTCAAGGGCCCGACTTTTCCCTTCCCTTTGAAGGCACTGGTGCAGTCTTCTCGCTGAACACATAGTACCCCAGGAGAGTGGCACAGTAGTCCTCTCCCAGGGATTCTGCCAGCTCAGAGACGTTGACAAGTTGGCGATGCTTCCCTGACCCTGTATCCAGGTACACCGTCAGCTTGATGTTGTGGGCATGGTGGAGCAGGATCAGGAGGATGTCTGTGTCCGGTGTTCTGACTACAGCGTTCTTGTATCCGATGCACACTGGTAGTGGTTTTATTCAAGTTGTCCCACTCACAGTGGAATACAAGGTTGCCCTCTCCTGTCACAATTTGTGGTGTACGATAAGTTGAGACTTCATCCAGGACCTTGGCGAGAGCAGTTTCCAACTCCAAGGCGAAATCGTAGCTCTCAGAGTGTCCAAGCCTGTGTAGTATTGTGGTGAGCTGTTTGCTTCGGAACAGGTGCCTTACAGTCACACAGAGGAGAATGTGCTTTGGTAACTTCCATTTTCCATCTGACACTGCACGGCACAGATCTTGTCCAATGGAGAAGACCAGACGCTTCACCTTTTCTGTCTCGATGCCCTCCTTGCCAGTCATTAGCACGCTGAGAAAGCGGACAAGGTCTGGAGGTAGGATGTCTTCAGGATTGAGCTCCATGTCTTCAGCTGTTGGTGGCCATGG
>NC_136264.1:158186085-158198585 GCF_964187855.1 Myxine glutinosa | reverse complement strand
CCACTCCCAACAACTCTTCTCCAACCACTTCTGACCAACCACTACAACCACTTCCAACCACTTCTCCACCAATTCAACCACTCCATCTTCAACCACTCCAACCACTTCCAACCACTTCTCAAACCACTTCTGACCAACTTAAGCATAAACACAAAAATCGACATTATCGTAAAAAACAATACACAAACCGCAGACATCATTACATGCAGAACCGTTCCTCCATGGAAATGAACACAGCTGAGGTTGAAAATAGTCAAACCAACAACAATAGAACTTCTACTGCAACCAAACTTGTGGATCTACCTAAACTCGGGATCATTAATCTTTCCAATCATTCCCTCAGTGAGGCGGAAATAAACCTGCTCTCTAAGGGTTTAAAATTTTGCCCAATCGCTCCACAAATAGACCAATTACAATTGAAAGAAGATTTAAAAGATTTCTGTAGGCGAATGACATTAAAGGCACACTTTGCTAAAGTACACCCAGCACCATCAACGCCACAACAAACAACACCAACAACCACGCATACAATCACATACACCGATACTAATACACCACAACTCACTTTACCTAAACCAAAAAGCACCTGGACACACCACGTGTTGACAATCCATATCTACATGTCTATATGGAACAAGTGAGCAATGAAATTGAAAAGGTGGCACAAAAATATAATTCTTCCAGACATAAGGACAATCTTACAAAGGCAGAGCGACGAGCACTTCACAATCTCCAAAACAATGAAAAGATAGTCATAAAGCCAGCAGATAAAGGTACTGGCATTGTCATTATGTCGACTACCGATTACGTTGCAGAAGGTAATCGTCAACTACATAGTGATACTTACAAAGAGCTCCCATCCGACCCTACCCTTTTACATCTTGAAGAGGTTAAAAAGGTAGTAGATTCTATTCGGGTGGATAAAACCATCAAATCTCGCTTGGTTCCGAAAGATCCTCATTGCCCTAACCTTTATTTTCTTCCTAAAATACACAAGGTAAACAATCCAGGTAGACCAATCGTATCTGGCTGCACATGTCCAACTGTTCTCATATCAAAATTTGTTGACTGTCATTTACGTCCTCTCGTGTTGAAGCTCTCCTCATACCTCAAGGACACAACCAGTTTTCTGACCCACATCCAAGGATTGAACAGAATATACTCACCTTTCAACTCCCAAACCATTTTAGTCACAGCAGATGTTACATCCCTCTACACTAATATTCCACATTCAGAAGGCCTGTCTGCATGCCGCAAAGCCCTCGATACACGACAAGTCCCAATGCCACCTACTCAAGACCTTATGCGCCTATTAGAACTGACACTCAAACTGAATAATTTCCAATTCAACGGACGACATTACATTCAAACTCAAGGTACCGCTATGGGTACCCCTGTTGCACCATCGTACGCTAACATCTTCATGGGAATGATAGAGGCCAAGATCAATGCACAACCTCATCACGGAATCTTGGAAAAATCCTGGGTACGTTATATTGATGACATCCAGTTCATCTGGTCAAAATCCCCCCGTAGTCTCACCCAATTCCAAAATGAATTAAATTTGATTCATCCGACCATCAAGTTCACATTCGACAGCTCACAGTCCGAAGTTCACTTTCTAGACACATCACTCACGCTTCAAAATAACAGACTCGAAACAGAACTATACACCAAACCAACAGACACTCACTCTTACCTTCTCCCTTCTTCATCTCATCCTAAACATACAATTGCAAGCATACCATACAGTCAAGCACTCAGAGTAAGACGCATTTGCTCAACAAAAATGGCAGAAGAAACTTCTCTCTGCCAATTAGAAACACACTTCATTGCAAGAAACTATGACCCTCACTCTGTGCAAGAAGCAATAACCCGAGCAAAACACATACCGAGAGCAGACCTTCTGACTTACAAACCCAAACCTGCAACTAACCGTGTCCCACTGGTAACCACCTACTCTGCTACCTCATCCCAATTGCCAAGTATTCTGAATAAGGCCCTTCCTCTCCTCCATCAATCAGAAACACTCGGCACCACATTTCCTCAACCTCCACTAACATCATTTCGACGTGGTCGGACACTCAGGGACCTCTTGGTAAAAGCAAAGCACCCACAGCCCCACAACAAAGAAACTAGGATCCCTGGCTTCTATAAATGCACAGCAAACAAATGCATTATTCACAAGCATTTACTAGAAGGAAACAAATTCTGTAGTTCTAGCACTGGACAAAAATTCCCCATCACCTCCTATATGAACTGCAAATCTACATGGGTCATATACCTAATAACTTGCCAAAAGTGCACCAAACAATATGTTGGAAAAACTGAAAATACACTCTACACACGATTTAATAACACCCGGTCAGAAATCAATAACTTCCACACCAGTCAGGGCAAATCTCTACCTTACACGATACACTTTAATCAACCGGATCACTCTATAAATGACATTCAGATCTCTGCCATTGAATCAATCACAAATCGATCACACACCACGATTCTGAAACGTGAGTCCTTTTGGATACACAAACTTCGGACAAAAGTCCCTCATGGCATAAATTTTGATGACTAAAGCATGTTCCAACATCAACCCAATCAAATTGTTAACCGTAACCCATTCATTCATTCATTCATTCATCATTCATTCATTCATTCATTCTACCTTTATATGTCATTTATATAAATATATAAATATATTATATGAATATAAATGGGATATGAATATATGCTTGTGTGTTTATGTATGTATATCTCTATATTTGTATATGCACGTGCACCCTAACTGTAACGCAAACGGTCACTTCCGTTGAACTTGGGGCTGGTGAGTGAACTTTGGCGTGGCTCTTCCTTCTGTATGCATTTTCTATACACATCACACATCTCACACACATATCACCATACATACTTGACTGATATACATGCCTGCTGTTTTTGTAGACTCAGGAGAAGACCTTTGTTGGTCGCAAGCTTGTCGACAATTAAAGATCGACGTCCTGAAGCTACGTCCGCGTCTTATTTAATCTAACGATTATATATATATATATATATATATATATATATATATATATATATATATATATATATATATATATATATATATATATATATATATATATATATATATATATATATATATATATATATATACAGACTTGGCATTTAATATGGAATATTTTTTTTGTGGGGTTGAACTTACTTTTCAAGATGACTTAGAACCAAAAGTTCTTTGGAAATATGTTGAAATTATTCTAGATTTTGTTAATTTGACCTTTAAAAGAAACAAAAACCACATTTGACATTTCGAAGCAAATAAATTGATCCTTGAAAGTGATGTAAACTGATATCGAACTCAATTCACGGACAGTACTGTGTTAAACTTCTGTGCATTTTCCAGAAGTATCTCTTTATTTTGCACATTAGCCAAAAAATTTTTTTAACAAAAACAAAAGTTAAATTACGACTGGGATTACGGACAGTAAAATTACAGTTCAGTACTTCGTGTAACCCCCACGAGCATTCAGGAGAGCATGTACACGTCGAGGCATGCTGTTCACGAGATTTGCCAAGGTTTGGACAGGAATCGCTTGCCATGCAGTGTCAATAGCCTGATGCAATTCACGCACAGAGGCAGGCTGCTGGTCCAAGTTGTCGATTTGATGCGTTAATTCTGCCCACAAGTTCTCGATCGGATTCATATTCGGGGACATGGCAGGCCACTCCATATGCTCTACACCACGATCAGCAAGAAAGTGTTGGATCATGCGAGCACGATGAGGCCGTGCATTGTTATCTTGGAAGACAACGTTTCCTCGAAAGGCTGCACGAACAAATGGAAGCAATGTTTCTTCCAGAATGGCCCTGTGCTTGAACTGGTTCAGGTTTCCATTCAGAACAACCAGGTCAGTTTTGCCCCCTGCATGAAAAGCAGCCCAAACGGTCACCCCACCACCTCCAGCTTGGACTCTTGGCACTATACAATCTTCGTTGTAGGCTTCATGCACTTGTCTGCGCACTCGGACACGGCCATATTGACGATAGACCAGAAATCTAGACTTGTCACTGAAGATCACGTGATTCCAGTGTCCTGGCTGCCATTGACGGTGCTCTCTGGCTCACTGCAATCGGTGCTGGCGGTGTTGTCTGGTCAGACGTGGCTTTCTCAGGGGATGCCTGGCACGATAGCCTACTTGAACCAGTCGTTGGTTCACTAGCCTTCTGGATACAGGCACATTTGTCAGTTGCTGCCACTCAGCCCTAAGCCGATTAGCTGACTTGGTACAGCCATTGCGGACTAACCGGTGCAGCTGGCGATCATCCCTCCTTGTGGTTCTGTGGGGACGTCCTGACCTCGGTATTGGAGTAGGGACACCCCTCTGAGCATTTCGTTTCAGGATCTTTGACACCTGACCTTGAGTGATGCCATACTGCCGAGCAATAGCACGCTGTTTCATGCCGGAATTTCGTAAAGCCACCACTAAATGACAAACAGCATTGTCGAGTTGACGGACCATCTCCAGGGGAAGCGGCAATAACTTTTGTAGATGTGCAGCAGTTGTTTTCCTCTAATACAGAACGCAACAACCCTTATATACGCGATTGTGAAGCCAATCGTCAAATGTACCTGTCCGTACATTTTGTCACGCCACCTGTGATATAATCCTGTTATTGACTTCTTGCTGCGACAAACAATCAGTGACATGGTTCTTTTAACAAATAAATCACCGAAGCGTAAAAGAAACTCACCAGATTGATATACCGAGTTCAGAAAGATATATATATATATATATATATATATATATATATATATATATATATATATATATATATACACATACATATATATATATATATACACATACATATATATATGCAGGCAATAGGGCATATATATATATATATATATATATATATATATATATATATATATATATATATATATATATATATATATATATATATATATATATATATATATATATATATATATATATAGTCACTTGAAAAAGTAAGTACACCCCATGTAAAATTTTGACTTTTTCAACATATTTCTACATACAGATATTTGATCATCATTTCAACAATATTTATAGATAAAGGTGGTATAATATAACAAACATCATGAAACATTTACATTTTGTATTCCATTGTAAAATTTAAATGAACATAAATGCACATTTCGCATGTGGAAAAAGTAAGTACACCCTTGGCTCTAAGAGGTGGTATTGCCCCCTTTGGCAGAAACAACCTCAAGTAGGCGTTTCTTATAACTGTCTACCAGTCTCTGACATCGACTGGGAGAAATTTTTGCCCACTCCTCCATGCAGAATTCTTTCAGCTGTGCGATGTTTGAGGGGTTTCTTGCATGCACCTTGCACAGCTCGTTTCAAATCCCCCCATAACATCTCGATGGGATTTTGATCCGGGCTTTGACTTGGCAATTCCAGAACCCTGCATTTCTTTCTTTTCAGCCATTCCTTGGTGGATTTACTGGTATGTTTAGGGTCATTGTCATGTTGCAAGGTCCAACTTCGGTTGAGCTTCAACTCTCCGACAGATGGCCTCACATTATCCTCAAGCACCCTCTGGTACAATGAAGAATTCATAGTGGACTCTATGATGGTGAGCTGCCCAGGCGCTGATGCAGCAAAGCTGCCCCAAACCATAATATTTCCACCACCATGCTTTACAGTTGGTATCAGGTTCTTGTGGTCAAATGCTGTCTTTGGTTTTCGCCAAACATGTCTTCTGGTACTGTGGCCAAATAGCTCTACCTTTGACTCCTCTGTCCAGAGCACATTGCTCCAGAAGTGCTGGTCTTTGCCTAGGTGTTCATTGGCAAACTTTAGTCTTGCCCTGATGTTCTTTCTGGACAGCAAAGGTTTCCTCCTTTCACACCTCCCATGTAGATCAAATTTGTGCAGCCTCTTTCTAATGGTAGACTCGTGCACTTTGACATCAACAGTGGCAAGAGCTACCCGTAGGTCCCGTGATTAAATTCTGGGGTTCTTAGAGACTTCTTTCAGCATCTTGCAGTCTGCTCTCGGGCTGAACTTGCTGGGGCGGCCTGGCCTGAACACGTTGGCAGTTGTTTGGAATCTTCTCAACTTGAAGATGATCTTCCAGACAGTCGAATGATTGATTTCAAATTGTTTGGAGATCTTTTTAAATCCCTTCGCAGACTCGTAGGCATCTATAACCTTCTTTCTGAAGGCCTCAGAGAGCTCTTTTGATCTGGGCATGGTGACGCCTCATACTTAAACAACAAAGAGCAAACCAAACTAAATGTCTGAGTTTTAAATAAGACAGGTTCCTCCAAGATCCTCTCTAACGATGTTCTAATCATTTGCACCTGAGCTGGTGCACCTGATTCTAATTTTAGGTATTTGAAGTAATGATAAATGTCGGGGTGTACTTACTTTTCCACATGCGAAATTTACATTTATGTTCATTTAAATTATACAATGGACTACAAAATGTAAATGTTTCATGATATTTGTTATATTATATCACCTTCATCTTTCAATAATGTTGAAATGAAGATCAAATAGCTGTATGTTGAAATATGTTTAAAAAGTCAAAACTTTACATTGGGTGTACTTACTTTTTCACGTGACTGTATATATTTATGGTAATGGTAAAGGTGGCAGGAGGAGAAGGGGTGTGGCGTATATATATATATATATATATATATATATATATATATATATATATATATATAGATATTGCTACGGACCGCGGATTGGATGTTATTTACCGAGCGGAGGTAACCGCGGCCGAACAGTTGTTCCCCCTTTCTTCCCGACTCACCCGATTCACCCAGACGTTGGCCAAATCGCGCTATGCCAAATCAATGATAGAAAGGACACGACGACTGGGAAAGATGAAACGACGCAGTACAGTTCTCAAGACCTCCGGAGGAGGGTATAATTACAGTGGTGGAGAAAAGGGGGTAGATTACAAGGCAGAGTGAGGTAAAGACACAGAAGAGATGGGCACTTAAATACAGTCTTATCTATACCCAGACAGACCACGGACAAACGGACAAGGTAGACGTACACAGGGATTGATGGCAGGGATGGACAGGTAGGTCGATGGCACAAGGTGCACCTTGGCTCGGGGACAGGATAAACACAGTCCAAAGATGCAGGGAGGTCTCACAGCGCTCGGAGGGGACATCTTGCTTTCTCTCAGCTCGGCGCGCATCTGACGTCACCTCTCTCTCACTGCGCATGCTCAGCGGGGAGTGACGCCCTCGGCTGGTTGGTTCCGCCCCAACTGGGGCCGGTCCGCCGCTTCCATTGGGTGCGGGGGGTTACCGGGCTCCGCCCTTGACGAGGAGCCGACAGGGAGCCCCTGTTTGGTAACCCCGTCGAGCACATGTCCGATGGCGGCTCGTTGGGAAGGCCTGGTGTCCTCCCACCACTCCTACCAAGCCGGAGTGAGGACGCGCACTCCCTGCGCTCGTTGTTGTTGTTGTTGTTGTTGTTGTTGTTGAAGAGAACTGTGAGGAAGAGCTGCGGGGAGGTATTGGGAGGTCCTAAACTTCCTAACGGTGCCATACAATCACATTCTGGTGCAACGAAGGGTCAGAATTAATGGAAACGAATCCTTAACTGACATAGACCAAGAATAACTAGCAAGATGTCCTATCGTTGTCGACATGAGATGCGGTGGACCTGGATGCGACATTTAATGGGGGAAATAGGGGGAGGTCGGGTCTACAGAGTGTTGTTTACAGAAAATGGGACTAGGGAATGGGGGATTGGGGAGAGTTGGGAAGTATTGAGGAAATAGGGGAATATTTACAAGCGGATATGGATGGATGCAAATCCCATATCCGCAACACGGCACCCTCTCGACCTCGGGGAGTCCCGACGCGATAAATTTTTACCTACTTTAGTGTGGCACTCAGATGTAGTTCCCTCTACTATTAACTCAACCCTGAGTGCGACAGTTTTACAGATGTTCACAAATGAGTAAATATGTCCCCCTGCGACGTTGCACCCTTCTCCTAACAGAAACACACCCACAGGATAACCGAATCGCGGAAAGCATCCTCAAACTAAACATACAGCCGGTAGGGAGCATCATTTATACAAGACTACACTGATATTTACACTACGATCCAGGACCTGTTCTTTGAGGATCACATGCAGATGTTATGCAGAGGGAGAGCACGCATGCCAGCATCGATACACCAACCCACGAGTGCCCTGTGGCCCTATGGCCTTTAATAATGTGCAGAGCACCCCGTCCAAGCACCAAAAGCACCACCCCATTACGCACAGTCAGCACCATCCGGTGCACCAATAAAGTGTTCAATAACAATGCACAATCAAGTGTCCATGGTCACCAGTGGTGTCGCAGCCGGCCGATGTTCTGCCGCTGGTCTTGCCTTCATGGAGTGCACTTGGCCTTCTGGCTTCTTTAGAAATAAAGAAAGGCGCCAACCGCGTCCATTTCTAAATTGTGGCCATCAGGGGGGCCAACTAAAAGTGGTTCACCTTTATGGCATAGGTGCCACGTTGACCCAGAGGTCCATCAACGGGTGGTGCTTGACCGCAAAAGAACTGCGGTCCATTGTGGGCGGCCACAAAAATTGCGGTCCATATGGTGTATCGATCCAGGCAGCAAGCAGCGGAAGTACAGGCCCACAACTGCGGAGCCAGCACCTCTCTCTCCTCTCTCTCTGCCCCAAAGCCAGATCCTCGGAGGTGGGAGACAAAAGAAGACAAGTGAGTAAGGTGGTAAGGGCGTAAAAGTGCATGCAATATAAGGTAATGCACACTGGGGGCACATGGGAACCAGGTGAGACAGGTACGTTCCTACCGTACGCCCCCCCCCCCCCACCAAGTAACCTACATTGCCCCTCCCTTACCCCTTACTGTATCCACAAAACACAACACTACCCATAAACATCTACTTTACACATCAACAAACGTCCCTACTGTCTTCCCCGTTCCTCCCATAAACCAAATTCGTCTTCTCTCCCTCCTAACCAATCAAATTTGCCTTTTCCAACTCTCATCAAAATTTACCATCTCCAACTCAACATCAAAATTTGCCATCACCAATTCATCATCAGTCCCTCCTAAGGAGGGAGAGATGGAATCACCCCAATGTCTCATCCACGTCGTGATGCGTCTCACAAATCCAAACAGCAATTCTCATCTCCTGCAACACAAAACAAAGAAAACACAGGTGTGGAGCCATCATCATCACCTCAGGTAAGTGGCTGCGTATGGTGCGACAGGTTCATCAATCCTAACTATTTCCTAAATGACTTTAACAACTTTACATTACACGGGGTCTTTCTCCTGCCAAACCATTGGCCCTCATTACTCTATGTGGTTCGAAGAACCAAAATCCCATTGACCATCTGTGGTGCTGCTCAATTTGGGGTCTCACTCCCCCGATTCATCTCCCGGTGCCCTTGCACAATTTCTGGGCTGTGACGTGTAGCTCTCCCAGCAGGTCTACCCACCTGCACACCTCCACCACTGTAGTTGCCACCCGAGCTTACCTAGCTCCTCACCCTAACCTATCTAATTGGGGAAGGCCCCTCTTGGCTCTGTCACCCCTTGGTGCCCTCTGGCACTGGGCTACCCGGGTCCGTCCTCCGGATCCTCGGGCCCCATCCACAACTACTCTACCGGCTCCCAGAGCCCACCTGCGGCCTCACCTGACCGACATCCTCACAGTGGTGGAGTGCCCAAACCAACTACACACACTAACAGGCTACACGCCCAGCCATTTCCACAACACTAATGCACCCATCCAAACATCATTCTTCCACCCGCACCACAGATGCCAATATCCAACCACAATTTACCTATACCCTCTACCTAACACTTACACTACCCGCCCCGGGTATCCGTGATGGGGGTCCACTCTTCTCCCATTCACACCTTCGCACCATGCACACCACTCCGTACCACTTACTCCAACTCTCTCCACACCACTCATTCTCTGCTCCATATATTCCACACACCTGTACTTGCACACCTGTGCTCTCATACTTGGTGCTGCCTGCACCCTTCTCTCCCCCAAGCGCATTCGCGCTGATCCACAACACTCACTACTCACCATGACACTCATCCGCAATGCTCTCTCATTCATCACTTGTACACTCACACACACCTCGGAGCATTGCCTCACCGATGCCTCATTTGAAGCTGCTCACCAGCACTTCCATTCATACTGCATCATCTGCTCTGTCTACTCCCTTCTAAAACTCGCGCTCCTCCGTCTTCCCTTACACTCAGCGCTCCCACGTCATTATCAAACACTAAGCTACTACGTCCCCACTACAGGTACCAAGTCTCTTACTTAAATCTTGTCACCTATAGTCACCTCTAGTCCCTATCAATATAACCAAGCCCTCCCTGGCTCGGTTGTCATAGCCACCCCATATACTATAGCGCATTTGCCCCCATCATGGGAAGGGTGGCAGGGATGCCACCCTTACCCACCGTCATATGGCGCGAGTGGGACCTTGTGGGACCACCTCGTATGCGAGTCGTTGCCCGCCTGCTGGACCCTGTGCATCGCCCCTTGCGGGGTCAGCGCGGGGCCGAACCGGCCGGGCCCCCACAGTACATTACCCCCAAGGGGCTCCCATGCCTCCCCTGTCCCTCTAAAAACTACCCCTGTTGGTGTCGATGCATGGGTCACGCTTCCGCAACCTGCTACCCATTCCATACCACCACAACCTTGCTCACTCACACCTCGCACCTCTCCCATCACCGGACCCTCTTGCTCGCACCCTCGTTCCATACACTCCGGACCAGCCATACACCTCACTCGTGGCCTCTCACGAACATCCGGGTCCATCTCGACCCCCAAGCTTATTAAATCACCTGGCGCATCATACGCACGACCATATTGGTCACCACTTACACCGGGTCCTCTTTCTCTTCGCTTCTCCTCCATCACCTGCGAATCCCTCATCCGGTTAATGAGCACATCATCACGATCCGAACACAGACTTTGGACCAATTCTTTTACCTCCTCTTTTATCTCTTTCTTATCCTCTCTCCGTTGCTTCTTAATTTCGCTCACCCCTTCTTCCACTTCTTCTAATTTCTGCTTCACCTCTTTTATTTCCCGGTGCGTCTCCCAAGTTCGTCCTCTAAGGCTACCTTGACCGTTTCTATGTGCGTCCTCACCTGCCGGTCCTTCGTCTCCATTACCTCTGCCACCTTGTTCATTTTCCTCGTCAGGTCCTCATGTACCATCTGACACTCTTTTTTAATTACCCCTACGTCCTTTTTCATCTCCTTCTGTGTTGATTTTAAACCCTCTATTACCGCTGTGTTCTTCTTTACCTGGTCCCCCAACTCCTTTTATCCCACTGTCAGCTGTTCTACTCCCAGCGTCAACTCCTCTATACCACCTTGCAATTTTACAGTCCCCTTTCTCACCTCCTTCTCCATGCGCTCCTCACAGTGCCTCACCTCCTCGTGCACTCCTCCGACCTCCTCACTCACACCTCTTCTGATCTCCCCTCCCATCACTTGCATCTCCTGCCCAGATGCCACCCTCATCTGCTCCATTTTCTCCCTGTGAGCATCCAATTTAGTTTCTACCCCCATTCTGACCCCCTCTATCTGCTGCCCCATTTGTTTAACTTCCCTTTCCGCTTGGTCCCTCATGTCCCTCAATTTGCCTTCCATACTGTTTTCTAACCCCTCCAACCCCTTTTTCATCCCTTCCATTTGATTCTCTTGAGCGGCCATTCTGTTTTCTACCCCCATTAACCCCTCCTGTATTTCCCCTAATCTATTGTCTAACCCCTCAAATTTGTTGTCTAGTCCCTCAAATTTGTTGTCTAGTCCCTCAAATTTGTTGTCTAGTCCCTCAAATGTGTTGTCTAGTCCCTCAAATTTGTTTCCTAATCCCTCTATTCTACTCCCTAACCCTCCGATCTGGGCCCCCATGTCCTCCCTCAATTTCTCGCTATTCTGGGCCAACAGGGCCCCTATTTGCGCCATGAGGACTTGCATGTCCATCGGCGGCACGGGTACCGCTACCGCAATCCCCTGCGCGGCGCCGACCTGTTGTTCGCGCTCTTCTTCCCCATGCCTAGCGCCGCCATTTTGCGAACCTGCCGCCCTCACTGCTTCGCTCTCCTCATGTCCCTCAATTTGGTCCTGGATCGACCCTGCCTCACTCTCCTCTACCGGAACCCAGCCGTCTTGATCTCCCATAGCGCGACTTTCAAAATTCGGGTTTTTGTAAAACAAAAGCAATTTCGGTACTTTATAATTTTGACCAAATTTTGTCTAGATGTTTTTTGTTTTTTTTAAATTTGGTTCGGGCCTCGTATCCCACTCCTCGACACCAGTTGTTACGGACCGCGGATTGGATGTTATTTACCGAGCGGAGGTAACCGCGGCCGAACAGTTGTTCCCCCTTTCTTCCCGACTCACCCGATTCACCCAGACGTTGGCCAAATCGCGCTATGCCAAATCAATGATAGAAAGGACACGATGACT